>NW_018164517.1:208312-210658 GCF_001263595.1 Phalaenopsis equestris | reverse complement strand
AGGATTGAAGGGTTGGGGGGATTTCTCCTAAATCCCTTATACTTTTCTGTCTATTGTTATTTCTATGTTTCTTTCCTCTACTTGCTTCGAATTCAGCCTTCCAGACTGATAACAGAGACCAGAATTCAACCACTATTTTGCGTCAAGACAATGGCTAGCAATCAAACCGATGTCGACAACTCTCACTTGTCACAAGTGCAGTTGGTGTTCCTTGTTTTGTTGTCTTGTTTAGAGAACTATATCAGAATTCTTTCCAAAATTCACAATTGGTGTTGTTCTTGTTGTTCCAACCATGAGGATTCATTCCAAGGCCCCATCATTTGATAAGAACATAAGCTCTTCTCCTTGCCTTTTCTCTCGTCGGCTGATCCAAGATGCCTTTACAAAGAACTATTGCAATAACCAATCAAAATTTCATCATGAATCTAGTTAGGGCAAATGTTAATTAGGAGAGGCGAAAGGAGCTCCTCATACAAGAGAAGAATGACAGCGTCTAGTCATGACCCGGGGTCGAGTCATTTGAGTTCAGAGTGTGAGTCAATGTATTAGTAAGGATATTTTCTTCCATTTACTTGTATTGGATTTAAGGTTTGAGTTTGGTTATAAATAGGTGGTCTTGTGTTGCATTAGGGGACTTTTGGAATGAGGTAGAAATATGTGAGTGCTTTGGGGTCCGTAAATTCCTGGATGGGAATGTGTATGCATCCACGACTTCAAGTGGTGGCGAATATATCCCTTAATAAGTCATTTTGAAATATCATATCACACTCCTTCAACAATCTTCATGTGGTGATTTCTATATCCCGATTGATTACGACAGTAGGAAACTCTAGTATCTTGTATCTTTATTTAATTAGTGTATCTCATTGTATTTTCTTCCATATTTTTGCTACTTTTCAGCTTTTCTTTTTTCTAATTTCTGTTATTTGCATTTTCTCTCTATTTTCTTATTGACCTCCATGTTTTCTTTATTATTTTCTTGTTGAATTCTGCATCCATACCCATTGCCTATATCAAATTTCTAAACCCGATCAAGAGCTTTAAACTTTTCATACGCATACTTAGACGGATTGCGGCGAGGACTTACCATAGCCATGCTTGGCCCACTAAATAAATCAAGAAATGATTAATACATAGTTATAATCTTCTTAGCGTGCATTTAAGATAACCAGAAAGCAATGAATAGCTTTTTGGCATACTAATGTGCAATGCATGGTCTAGCCCAAAGTACCAACAATAAATTTATAAGTAATCAAGAGTTGAAACTAAAATTGATATACAAGAAATGGCTTGCTTCAGTTGTTACAGCATATTGTGACACAAAAAGCATGCCTCAAAAAATAACATACGTTTAGATGACAAACTTTTCACTGCTTTTTCAAAAATTTGGTTTTAAAAAACTGCATTTGAGAAAGCATAATAGAAACAGTGGAAAGCTGAGGAGTTCAGCTCCTCTCCATGGGGTGGGCCGGCCGGTTGCTTCACAAAATCAAGAAAATATTTAATTCAGGATATATTTGGAAAACATTCTTAGTTTTACTCCATTTCAATTTTATGTTTCCTTATTGTTTAATTCAAAATTATGTACTTTCCTAGTTCAGACGAGATATATCGAGTAAGTTCATAAATTAGGGGTGATTGACTATCAAGAGACCTTCGCACCAATTGCCAAACTAAATATTATCAAAGTTCTCCTTTCAATAACAGTTAAAAAGGAACATGGACTCCATCAAATTGACATAAATAATTCTTTATGAATGGCGATCTGAAAGAAAAGTATATATGGAGATAATATCGAGAGTTTAGAATGATTCTAACAAACACCTAATATGCAAACTCAGGAAGTCTCCATGGGCTGACCAAGAGCGTGATTTAAAATGTTTGCTAAAATTATGAGATATAATGAGTATTCTCAAGGTTGAGTTAATCATAATTTGTTCATAAAACACACTTAAGAATGTTAGAATGCTTCACTGATAGTATATGTGAATGAAATGATTTTTATTGGTGATGATGAAAGAGAGATTCTCAAAATCAAAGAAGTACTTGTCACTGAGTTTTAAATTAATGACCTAGGAATCATGAGATATTTTCAAAGTATGGAGGTAGCAAGATCCAAGAAAGGCATCGTTATATCACAGAGGGAATACATCATAAATCTACTTAAGGAGACGAGGAAGATTGGATGTGTCTATTGATACTCCAATGGGTCCCAACAACAAGGATTATACTTGTGGATAAGGGAAAATATCAAAGATTGGTAAAAAAAATTAATCTATCTGTCACATACAATGTCAGATATTGTATACTCTGTGTCGGCGTTTAAAAAGGGGGGAGTTACGTTTG
>NW_018164517.1:207927-208212 GCF_001263595.1 Phalaenopsis equestris | reverse complement strand
TAACTCCCTAAATACTTCCAACATGCCACAATAATTATAAGGATGCCATAGCCTCCATAGTTTAAGCAAGTAACCAAGCCCAGCCTTAACATATGCTCAAAAATCATTTCAGACAAGTAAAAGGAAAATAAATAGCATGCTGTATTATCCCTTAGAGGTAAGCTCAAGGCTCGGCCAAGAGAAAAAAAACCGAAGAGCAACGAGGCACCACAAGAGAGGGGGGAGAAGAGAGTACCTCAAGAGTGCTAAAGCACAACAGCACAGGCAACCAAATCGAAAAAGAAA
>NW_018164517.1:200172-207142 GCF_001263595.1 Phalaenopsis equestris | reverse complement strand
CCGACAAATAACGGTGCAGTCAATGCGAATTGCAGCAATCGGACGCGTCGACTCTCCGAATCGCGAAGCTGGTGCGCGCAGGAGTGTGAATTGTGCAGAAGGCCACCCTAAGGCTCAAAAAGGTCCTATAGGGATCCCTTTTGGGTTTCCTCATGTTGGTTTCACCCTTCTAAATGCTAGAAGTCGATACCACACACTTGGAACCACAAAAGAGGACGGAAATAGGTCGAATTAAAACGAGGCGGGCACCACTTCTAAGGTTCTAAGATAGTCAAAGGGAGATCCCTAAGGCTAGATCCTAAACCCTAAGAGGAAGACTAGACCTCACTAAAAATGAGGTCAACACTCTGTCAGCATTGTGAGTCAACACATGAATAATCCAAATGAAGAGCATTTGGAGATGGTATAGGTATACAAGGTTCTATGATTTCTCAATATGACTTCGGATTATGGATTATTTTTTTAGAAAACCAAAAATAGGAGGTAGAAGTCTATATTGATGCAAGTTGGTCTAGGAAACTCACTGAATGGTGGACCTTCTATGTATGGAGAAATTTGAATACATGGAGAACTACGTCTCTAAAAGAAGTGATGAATCAGAGTAAAAAGACACTCGTCTTAAGAATCTTATTAAAGGAATTGGGGTGCACCTCTAATAGGCCTATACAGATGTTTTGTGAAGTAAAGCAGCATAGTTATTGCCAAGAATCTAATACATCATGACTAGACCAAACATATTGAAATAGATAGGTACTTTATCTCTAAAAAAGCTAATGGTAGATTTAAACAACTAAGCTACATGCCTACACACTAGCAAGTTGTTGATTTCTTTACCAAAGCTCTTCCTTTAGACACCTTCTCAAAGCTCAATACCAAGCTTGGTCTCTACAACATCTATGACCCAGTTTGAGGGGGAGTATGGAAAGCTGAGAAGTTCGGCTCCTCTTCATGATGGGTCGATCGGCTGCTTCACAAAATCATGAAGAGATTTGATTGGAGATATCTTTGGAAACTCCTTTTTTAGTTTTATTCCCTTCCTATTTTGCTTTTCTTTATTTTTTTTATTTCAGAATTATTTCATTTCCTAATTTAAACTAGATACATTTGCTAAGTTTTTAAAATAGGAGAGAATCTTCATATGCATCCTACATGTTAATCAAGTAATTTTTCCTCCCCATACCTATTTTCAACAGAAACTATAGTTGACAAAGAAACTTAATAGAAAAAGCACAAAAGCGTAAGTCAGCTCAAGTGAAACCTTAAGCATACAAGGAAATAAAAAAAATTATATGTTAAATGAAGTCATCACATCACATAAGCTTAAATAACAAAAGACGTCAAAACTTATAAATAATTACAGGATTTATTAAGCTAATAACCTAGATAAAATGAGCAATTGCCTCCCTTACTAACATTTGTATTTAAGAAAGGATTCCAAGAAATAGAAATTTTTTAAACATCAACTATCTTACCTGCAACAAACATTCATTAGGGGCTTCACAAAATAACTTATTTGTATAATGTATTTAAAACGAGTTTACTCATTCCCACCATATCTTAGGGTTCTAGATTTTCGCCTCTTGAATCCTCTACAACCACCCACGCCCACACCAATCTTCGGAGAAAAAATGCATTCGAGAAGCAAGCTCAAAAAGAAATGCCAAAAGCCTCTAAAGCGAACCTTCTATGTTTGAGATACTCTGCTCAATTCTGCAAATATGTAAGCCATACACTGTGTTTTTATTAAAGGGAAAAGCTGCTAAACATCAACCAACCCTACGCACAGACAAAAAATACAACAACTTTAAGAGGTAGGTCCCTACGAAAATGATAAAAAACTGTGAACATTATCTACCGCATAATAGAAGCTCAATCTACATTTTCAACGAAATACTTATGTTGATGGTGTCATAGAGATCATGTTACCTGAGGATGCTGTGTTAAAAGATGTGGTGAGATTGCATCCTTCATTGTTATTAACTGGTCAATCAAACCAGGCACAACCAATTTGGAGATAGCAGAAGCAACCGAACATTGTTTTGAAGAATAACAAAGCACATCTAGCATGAAATTAGCATATGCACAACTTGCAGGTTCGGCTACTGAAAAAAATCGATCAGAGTTACTGAGATGGGAAGCTTGTAAGTTCGCAGTATACGGTTCACATATAATAATTTGTCACACTATAATAATAATTGCACCTGGGAAGTACTTTGCTACGGGCGCACCAGCTTTAATAATATTCCTGGATCGATTAGACAGCATAGTAACCCGGATAACATCTGCATTCTAACAAACAAAAACATCAGCAAATAGTGGTGCTAATAGGAAAACTGTGAACATGGCACCAAATAAAGAATATGAAGATGAAGGTGTAATGCAGAGATTTTATTGAAAAAAATCATGTGCTGTATACAAAAATAGAAAGAGAGAAACATATTTTATTGAAAAAGAAACCGACAAAATAGTACAATAGTTAAAATAGAAATTAGGGGCATCTACATACATAAACACAATTTTAATGTATCATATATCTAACACCAAATATTTTATTTTACAATTATAAGACTCAAATCTTTCATGTTACATAAAAAATATCACACTTACTAATTTTTAAAAAGTGAAATACACCTTATAAAGCACGAGTAAACAGTTATAAATATAAAAATCAAGGTTTTGGATAAATAAATACATAGGAACTGTGTGGTATGTATGTATATCTTCCAAGAAATTAATATTGCACCTGCAAATATAAGCATTTTTCCAAATAGGCTTTTTAAATTTAACTCTTTTTTTTTTTTAATTCCAGCATTGACTAGCTCTTCCCCAAGCAAACAAACTTTTCATACGCAAAGTCAAGGAGGACATAAGAGATTCATTAAAAAAAGAAGGCAGATGATTTTCAGAAAACATAGGGCTTATATGTAGCAAGTAGCATCCTCAAGAAATTTAGTTTTTACAATACTAACCTCTTGTGCTGAAGGAAATGAAAAGGACTGGTTTTTCGAGCAAAACTGAAAACAAGCTAAATCCTTTATATCTGGTTCCTTCTGATTGTTCGTTGATGACAAATTTTCAGAAATAGATCTACCAAAATCAAGATCCGAACCATGCAAAACAATGGAAGCAGATGTTTCATCAGAATTTACAGTAGGCCTTTCTACCAGGAATGCAGCACTGGGGTCTTTAAGTTCAGCAATAGTAAGATCAGTCAAAGAAGAACACAAGTCTTCCATATCTGAGAATAAATAAAAAAACAACATTTAGCAATTAAAGTATCATCCACAATCAATCAACAATCCGGTCAAGTTTCATATCAAAAAAGTACAACATAGGTAAGGCAAGGAATCCAAGAAAAAAATGGACTAAGTTGCTTCCATGATCGGAGACATTCGTTTGCTCTGGCTCACCCAGCAAGCTTGTCAAATACCAAAAAACTGCCTCTCAAGGCAGCTGGGTGAACCGTAGTAAATGTCTTCGGTTAGGTCTCCTGCAAAAAGGAAACCTTCCCCTTTACAAAAAGGTAACTTAAAGTTGATCAAAAAAGGTGCAAAAATAATAAAAATTTATCAATTTTACGGCAATCTAGTAGAATAAAAGAAAAAAAAAACTCAGATGACAACCTAATAAATCTAAATAAGGAATCATGCAAAAACAATGCTCTAGCCTTTCAGCAGTGAGGCATATGCCTCCAGGCGTTTATGCCTCGAATAATATGATGCATCGAAACACGTTGGCCATATCTCACAAATTAAAGCTAGAGCATTGTTTCGAGAGCTTCGCTTCTTCTTCCTTGCACTTCGACCACAGCCTTCGAGCGCATCTATGTCAAAGAAACGTTTGATTGTCGAAGTTCAACACAGTACAGATCTTTAAATTCTAGCATCAAAAGCTTTTACGTCTTCTTCGTCACGAACCTTCTATGTCTCAAGCGTCGAAGTCCAGTTGAAAGCTTCCGCGTCTTATGCATCCCGAGTCATCGTCTTCTGCGTCCCTTCCATTGTAGAAGTACAACATCTGCATCGACTTCTGTCCCAAGCCTTTTGTGTCCAGAGCGTCGAAAAATTAGGTGTTATGTATGTAAATGTCTGTTATAAGTATATGTACGTTACAGTATTAAATTATTAGACTTCTAAATATGTTTAAATCAATTTTAGGGGTATTTACTCATTTACATACATATCACCCACTTCTTATTAAAGTTTAGGGTGTTATATATGAAAATTAATAAGTAGTAGTATGTATATATAGCCTTCTTAATTACAATTGCAAATATGCAATTCCTCAAAACTTCAAGTTCATAGGGATTGGCTTTATGAATGTCATTGACTCGTTATTTATTCATTGATTCAATTTTATAGGCAATTAGGTGTAACCTTTTTTTTTAGTTTGAATGGAAAAGATCCAGTTTGGAAATATGGGATTCAAGTTGAGGTGAAGAGAGAATGAGCAAAAATGGATGTTCATTTGAAATGTAAATTTTATGATAAGTGAATTACATGTGGTGTGAAGAGGCTTAAAGATCACTTAGCTTGCACACATTTAAATGTTGGAGCAAATGAGAAGGTGTCAAATAAAGTCAAGGAGTGCTAAATATTGCAAAAAATTATATCACCTCAAAAGAAATGGTGCAAAGAAATATTGAAAAGATGATTGAGAGTAGTTCTTATTTAAGTCTAAATTTGGCAATCTAGCAGCAGAAGTCATTCGCATTCTTCTAATAGAGGAACTCAAGGACCAATGAATAGATTTATAGTGAATGTGGATGAAAATGAGAATATTAAGCTCAACTGGTTCCTCCTTTAGTTTTGCACAAGAACACGGAAATAGAGTGTGGTTGGATATTGCAAAATGCTTTTATGAGAATCAAATTCTTTTTAATGTGCTTAGAAATCCTTCATGGATTAACATGCTTCGCTCTGTTGGGAATTCTAAATGAGGATTGAATCTTCCTAGCACGTATGAGCTGCAAGCTTGGATGTTAGATAAGGATGTCAGACAAACAAAAAAAAATAATTGATGAAGGGAAGATGACATCGGTTGAAACAGGAGTTACAATAATGTCAGATGGTTGATCAAATATTAGGCAAAAAAGTATTATAAATTTTATTATTAACAACCCTAATGTAATAGTATTTTTGAAATTTGTCGATGTATCAACCTTTATAAAAGATGGCCAATTGTTATTTAAAATAATTGATGAGGTTCCTAAGGAAGTTGGGGAGAGCTTGGTTGTTCAAGTTATTGTACTTCTTGTGTTGTTCATTATCTTGATTTAATGCTTGAACAGTTGATATAATTGTCACAACATAAATCTATTTTGCTTAAAACAAAAACAATAAGTAAATTTATTTACAATTGATCTTGGATACTAAGCTTCATGAGGAAATTCACAGCTGAAGAGCTTATCCGACTAGTAATTACAAGATTTGTCAACGCTTATTTGACTTTCAAAGGATTTAAAAAGCTACGACAACCTTTGGAGGTTATGTTTGCTACTGAATAAAGAAATAAAAGTACTTGGGCAAAAAAATTTGAAGGAAAGCAAATGAAGAAGATTATTATTTGAGATGATTCATTTTCAAAATTAGTGCAGTATTAGTTATGCTTTGAGTGTATAAGGCCATTACTGAAAGTTTTACGAATGGTTGATAGTGAGAGGGTTCTTGCTATAGGATTTACTTATGAAGTTATGAACAAAGAAAAAAAGAAAATAGTAAAAGATTTAAGAGGACAAGAAGATCTTACAAAAAAATATGGGAAATTATTGATGAGAAATGGGATCGTCGGCAACATCAACATTTACACGTTATTTTATATTATTTGAATTCTCAATTTCATTATGACAAAAACTTTCATGTAGATAAATAAGTTAAGACCATTTTATATGCATGCAAGGATAGAATTGTCCTTGAGTCTGATTATCTTAATATTAATGATCAGTTTCAAGAATTAAATGTTTGGATTTAGAACAACTCAAGCATGTTAGAAGACTCGCTCATCTGATAAATTTCATTTATTTATAATTTTAAATCTAAGCATATTATTTTTATGTAAAGTTATCATCTTAATATATATTGCTACTTTCATTTAATCTTATGCTAGAATGTGGCCATAATTCGAAGATGATGTGCCTAAACACAAAGTGTTTGTTGTGAAAGTTTTTAATCTTACTTGTTTAGCTTCCGCATAATTGGAGCATATTCAAACAATTACATACAAAGAGAAGAAATTGATTGGCTACAGGTCAAATGAGCAAGTTAGTTTATGTAATGTTCAACAAAAAATTTTGAAAGATAGACACCTAAAGCTACAAAACAAAAAACCAATGGTGGTGATGAAATAAATCATTTGACTGCTGATAATATTAGGTGTGATGATAAATGGATAACGACCAAGAATGATGAAAATTTCGAGGTTGAAGATGAAAAAATGACTTTTAATGATAATGATAATGAGGATATCAATGTTAACATTGAAAGGGGTGTTGACCTCATTTTTGCAAGGTCTTTTCTTCTCCTCCTTAGAGCCTAGGTTTTAGCTCTAGAAATTCCTATGGACCATCTTAGAAAACTAGAATTGAGACTCACCCTTCTAGAAATTCCAGTCAATTCCTATTTTCCTTTGATGTCTAGCATCTTTGGCACAAGACCATCGTCTTATGAACGAGCGGTTATGGGCTATTTTGCGAAGATTTAAGGAAAATGTTCCAAATAGGACTTCAAGTCTTAGGAAAACATTCGTCACGACTTTTTCGTCACGTACACACACAAAGTACACGAAGTTCACGAATTTGCACGAAATCGGATTTCAATTAAGCCCAAAGGACGGGTGAAAATGCGAACTTCTCCGAATGACCTCCGACGACAAATTGGATTGCGCCAACGCGTCCGGGGTACCCATTTTGGTAGGAAAGGACACCCATATTGCTATATTTTCGACACGAGAAAATTGGCACGCAAATCGGTGA
>NW_018164517.1:198251-200104 GCF_001263595.1 Phalaenopsis equestris | reverse complement strand
TTTGATGCATGAGTGAAACACGGTGTTTTGATGCATGAGTGAAACACGTGTTAAAATTTCATTTTTTTTTAAAAATCTTAAATGTTTTTTTTAAATAATATTTAACCTAACTTTATTTATGTTTCCTTGGCTTGCATAAACCCGAAAAAAGGGATCCCATACGCGATATTTTATTTTCTTCCTTCGCTCGTGCCTGGCTCGGTCCCGTGCCCTAGATCCTTCTCGCAGTCGTTCGGCGTCCCGCGACTGCTCCTCACCCGAGACCGAGACGATCGCCCGCCTCCTCTCCCGAAATCGTCTTCTCGCCTCCTCGCACGCGGCACTCCGCCGCTGGTTGCGCACGTGGCTCGTCTCTTCGAGTTCCCCTCGACCGAGTGTTCCCCCAACCACGAGTTTCCACCTGGCCGACCCTTCCTCTACCCCAGGTCGCATTTCTTCTTGCTTTAAATTTTTCTCCTCTCCTCTCACGCGATTTGCTGAAATGGGTGGCTGGTAGGTGGCTTCTCCTCCCCCATTCTTTGCTTTAAAATACTACTTTGAAAATTTCTAGGGCTGGCCGAAATTTTGGAGATAAGGAGGTGCTGTCAAAATTTCTTCAAGATCCACTATTACTTGTTCTTTTGCTATTACTTGTTCTTTTGATCTACTTGTTCTTTTGATCCTGTGTGGCTTAGGGTTTGTTAAAAAAAAATTTTTTGAAAGAAGTTTTGAGGGATTTTAGAGAGATTTGAGTATTTTTCTACCTCTATTACCCATTCGATTAGGGTAATCTCTTCGTTGTGTTCTCTGTTGGAAAGGAAGCTTTACTTCTCTCTTGCTTTAAGTTACAAAAAGGAGAAGAGGTATTATTCTATCCTATCCTATTTTATATTATTTCATATATCATGAATGCTGAAATCATTTTTTTGGGGCTTTATCTATTTCTTCTTGCTGCCCCTAGTTGAAATACATGTTGGAAAGGGTATCATGAATGCTGAAATCATTTTTTTGGGGCTTTATCTATTTCTTCTTGCTGCCCCTAGTTGAAATACATGTTAGAAGGATGTTTTGAACGCTGAAATTACATTTTTGGGGCTTTATCCTGCACCTCTTGCTGCCTCTTGTTGAAATACATGTTGAAAGGATGTGTTGGAATGCTGAAATTACTTTTTTGGGGCTTTATCTATTTCTTCTTGCTGCCCCTAGTTGAAATACATGTTAGAGGCTGTTTCAAATGTTGGAAATTATGATTTTTAGGGCCTTTATCTTGCTCATTCTTGCTGCCCTTTGTTGAAATAAATGCTGGAAGTTTATTTGAAATGCTGGAAATCATATTCGGGGCTTATGTTATTGCTAGTTTTGCTCCCCTTTGTTGAATTAAATGCTGGAAGTTTATTTGAAATGCTGGAAATCATATTCGGGGCTTATGTTATTGCTAGTTTTGCTGCCCTTTGTTGAATTAAATGCTGGAAGTTTATTTGAAGTCCTAGAAAGACACATTTGAGGCTTATGTTTTGCTCCTTTTGCCTCCTTTTGTTGAAATAAATGCTGGAAGTTTATTTGAAATCATGGAAATCCCATTTGAAGCTTATGTTATTGCTCATTTTGCTCCCTTTTGTTGAAATAAATGCTGGAAGTTTATTTGAAATCATGGAAATCCCATTTGAAGCTTATGTTATTGCTCATTTTGCTGCCCCTGGTTGAATTATGTGCTGGAGGGATTTATTTGTTATTTGCAAAGGGTGGAAGGTTTTAGTGCTTTGCTCATAAAATCTGAAAGCATTGTTACTCTATTTGCAAAGGTTGGAAGCCTTGATATGCTTATGTCTTGCAAAATCTGAAATGTGAGGTGGCCTGTTTGCAAAATCTGAAAC
>NW_018164517.1:196839-198023 GCF_001263595.1 Phalaenopsis equestris | reverse complement strand
GGGAAAGAGAAATTGAGAGAAAATTAAAAATAAGATTTGAATCTTCGAGGTGATAAAACCTAAAGGGGGATAGGGTAGCAAACCATCTACCGTTCTTTTTTTTTGCATATGAAAGATAAAACTGTAAATTGGAAGAATATTTGGGGGTTGGAAGAGAGTGAGAGTTTAGATAACAATTAGGGACGTGGATTGGAAATATTAGTAGACCTGCACTTAGGCCCCTTAAGCTTTGAATAAAACTTAGATCCAATTGTTCTAACTAGGTTTGAAGCACACCCCACAACCCTTTTACCAAAACTATAGGTTTACCCCCTAGGTTTTAGGAGTTTGATGGTGAGCTAAGCTTAATCTAAAGATGTTTGAGGGTTAGTGGAAAGACACTTAATTGAAATCAGACACTTTAAGACACTTCAGGCCCAAACTAAAGTGTAGGTTTCCTAGACCTTAAGGGCACACCTTGAGAGAGTTCATCCTCCTAATTTTCAAATGATCCTAAGAAGCTAGATATCTGACCCCAGTTCATGAGATAATTAGGACATTAGGCACGAGGTTGCACTAGATTGTGACTCATGACTGATTTAATTAAATCAAATAATGAAATTCTTACCTTAACTTGACCAAAACTGAAACCCAATGCTCCGGGATTTGAGTTTGTCCTACACTCAAATCCTCCTGGCAATTGGGGACATTCCAATACCACATATAAATTTCTCATTCTTGGTTCTTTATATGTGGTGTGGTTCATTTTATTTATTTGTCTTTTCTCTGCAATTTACTTGTTTCTATTAAGCCTCTTTCAGGTCTTACCTCCCTCTTTACACAGCAGATAATAGCTAAATTTAAAGGAGCAATGAATCTCTCAGGTGCACAGGTTTAATTTATGTTACAACATTTTATCTTTTAAAAGCATGTTATACTTGTCTTATTTCTACCTGTTATTGTCTTGTCTCTTCTCTTTACTATGTAGTGCACTTTTACTTTTCTTTCACACTGCATGCCTAGCTATTTTGATACATTATGCCTTAGTTTAGGATAACCTAGTGGTTAGGGGTATATTCAAAACTAAAACTAAGCCAGGAGGTGCTACTACGAAGAGACTTGGAGCAAACAAGTAAACATCGTGGGCAGCGCGGCAAAGGATAACTTCAAGATGAATCTGCAGCAACAAATCATTTTCACATCAC
>NW_018164517.1:176141-196770 GCF_001263595.1 Phalaenopsis equestris | reverse complement strand
GTTGTGCAAACATAAGTCCTAAATCTTAAATAATTTGCAGGATTGAAACATCAAATAATTATCTCTTCAAAGACATAAAGCCGAAGATAGGATAGTTGGAGACATCTCCGGGGTTTCTCCTGGATCTGTGATGTCCCCTACTTTTCTTTCATTTGAATTCCTTAAATAATTGTTCACATTTTGAGTCATTTCCATTTGATTTTCCCATGTCCAACCGTGAAAACCTAAACTTTGAAATCTTGAAAGCAAAACCACCTGATCTTAATCGAGAGTTATCTTAAGTGATTTCGATTATTTAAGATGTAATTAACTATAGGGGCTTGCCTCTATAGGGAACCAGGAACCCAGATAAAATAAACCCTATCTAATTTTTATGTTAGATAGGGGAACTTGTTGGCCTTTTTATAAAATATTTCGCAGATCAAAACGGATGTCACAAATTGTTTAGTCTAGATGATTAAATCCCTATTACAAGTAATATATTTATTCTTCGGGATAAGTGTATTGCTTGTAGTATTGTATTAAATCATCTAAACTATTTGAAAATGTGAGACTCGTTCGGTCTCACTTATTTTAAAAATTAAAATGTTACTTCTTTAAAAAAAAAGTTATATTTATATTTAAATTATTTTCAAAATTCCAAAATCATCACCTTTTCAAACTACGAAAGTCAAGCTGAACGATAAAACGGCCGACAAGGGGACAGCAAAATATTGAATTTGGAGCAGCTTCTGCTTCACAACCATTTAAAAAAAAGAAGCAAATTGGGGTTGGAGCTTCAAAAAGTTTAAAGGTAATTGATTACTTAGTTGTATTACTACTTACTAATTTATTATTTTATTTAAAATTTTATTAAATTCAATGTTAATTGATGTAGGGAGTAAAAGAAAAGGTGTGGAGATTAAAGAAGAGTTTGAAGATGATGATAACATAGAAGTCAAGGGTGATAGAGTTACTAAATATGATTGATCTTCCAAAGATGATGAAAATGATGATAATACCGCTATGGAGATTAATGTTCCAATCTTATTTCTAACTTTGCTTTATATTTATAATTTGGGAATACTATATACATGTGTTATTAAGTAAAGTATTGAAGTCTATTGATGCATTTAAATTTGTAAGTTTAATGATACATTTAAATTTGTAAGTTTAATGATACATTAAACGTCGATCATCTGATGATCCGATTAGGAGAGTAGATGTTTTAGATTTGACTTGTGTTAAGAAAGTCAGGATAGACCTAGGAAGAATTGGGCTTATTGTATTAAAAATGATCTTAATTTACTAGAACTAAATGAAAACATGACACTAAATAGGACGCAATGGAGAAAAAGGATTCATGTAGCCGACCCCACGTAGTGGGATTAAGGCTTTGTTGTTGTTGTTGTTGTTGTTGTTGTAATGATCAAGATTTGTATGGATCAAATTATTAAAAGGTGTGAACGATTTAGATATCTCGGGTCTGTTGTTCAAAGCGATGGTTATATAGATGGAGATGTTAATAGTAGAGTTCAAATTGATTGGTTGAAGTGGAGGACGGTGGTGAGACCTGCATTGCCCTATGGCGTTCAATGTTGGCCTTTAAAACAGAAGCATAATACTAAGTTAAGTGTTGCCAAGATGAGAATAATTAGGTGGACGAGTGGCTTTACACTTAGAGTCAAAATGCGAAATGAATATATTCGTGATAGGGTTTGTGTAGCTCCTGTGAAGGACAAAATTGGAGAAAGTCGCCTTAGATGGTTCGATCACATTAAACGTCGATCATCTGCTAATCCGATTAGGAGAGTAGATGTTTTAGATTCGACTTATGTTAAGAAAGGCAGAGATAAAACTAGGAAGACTTGGGCTTATTGTATAAAAAATGATCTTAATTTATTAGAACTAAATGAAAATATGACACTAAATAGGACGCAATGGAGAAAAAGAATCATGTAGCCGACCCCATGTAGTGGGATTAAGGCTTTGTTGTTGTTGTTTTTGTTGTAATGAT
This sequence comes from Phalaenopsis equestris, assembly GCF_001263595.1. Lineage (NCBI taxonomy): Eukaryota > Viridiplantae > Streptophyta > Magnoliopsida > Asparagales > Orchidaceae > Phalaenopsis > Phalaenopsis equestris. The sequence goes on along the minus strand of NW_018164517.1, from coordinate 194,774 downwards.
CAAGATTTGTAGTTTTTCAAATGTCATATTTATGAATTATGTTTAATTTTATGAGTTTTTATTTATTTATTTATTTATTTATTTTATTCTTTTTTTTTTTTTAGGCTTAAGCCTTGATCTACCTAGAAGCTCACACCTTGCCTTGCAAAAAAAAAAACCTCAAATCCTGATTCCGCCTTTTAAAACATTGTGCAAAGCTAAAAACTTTTTTACAATTAACAAGCGTTATAAAGGATTTCTAGGTAAGGATCCCAAGCCAAGCTTTGCTGAATAAGTAAGATTACAAGTTGAGAAATTTCAAGGCATTCTTGGACAAGTGCTAATGTTGTGCCCTACAAAAAGACAAAAAACCCTAAACCCGTGTGGAACAGAAGTCCAATACAGGCAAATAGCTGGGAATTTTTTGTGTTTCACCACCAATGAGAATAAAATTATGTCTAAAACCCGACTTAATAACAATTCACAATTGCAGATTGTCCTAGTAATTTGTGAGATGGAATCATTGTTCCAAGCAGAGAGCATGAGGCAATTGATGTAATACCCCGAAATTTCATAGAAGTATAAAGACAATTTCTTCTAAAAATTATATCCAATTTTTTCATATGTCCCAAAAAATGATCAAAAGCATCTTGATAAAATTCTACCTTCCATTTTGATATTTTTGATATATAAAAACATATATAAATAAACAAATATATTAACAATTATTAATTGATTTCTTACTACAATTTTCTTTCTAAATTTTTTTATTAAAATTATTGTTCACATATTTAGAATACTGTAGTTGCAGGCCATAAATGTTTTCAGATTTGTACGCTATTAAATTAAGTTGTATATATTTACTTATACATTAATTAACCTAAGCCACTATATAATTATCCATTTCTTCCTTAATTACCAATTCCGTAACACCTAGAAGAAGAAGATGGAGGAGCAGCAGGAGATCTCGAGTAAGGCAAGAAGAGAAAAAGAAGAAGACGGCGAAGACAAGGAAGATAAAGACGATGACAAAAAAAAAAAGAAATGAAGAAGAAAAAAGGAAAAAGGAAACAAAGCAATGGATTTAGGTAAAAAATCTGTTTGTTTTTTTTTTTTTTTTTTTTTTGGGTAAGCAATGGATTTAGGTAAAAAATCTGTTTGTTTTTTTTTTTTTTTTTTTTTGAGTTGCAAACTAAGTAGTTTAAATGCGGAGAAATTTTTTTAAGATAAAAATATTATTTTGAAGTTAATTAATTTACTTTTTGAGTTGTAATTTAAGAATTTCTATTATTGAGGAGATTGGTGTTTTATTAGGTTGTTTAAGAAAAAAAAAGTTCTCATGGAAAAAGAAATAAGAATACGTGTTCCGAAGTAAATCCTATAATAATGGAAAAATACTCATACTATAATAAAAAGCAAATAATTTATATACCTAATTTTTATATAATTTATTCATATTGAGTAAGTCATTAGCACCTGATGTTGCTTGTAAAGTTACAGTATTTTTATATAATCCCAACTTTAAGTAATTTCATGATATTTCTGCTATTCAAGTTTTAACATTATTTCATGATGTAAAGCATAGTAAAATACCCCAATGTAAACTTTTACAGTATGATGAATTTTTAAGCTATGTTAATGTAGGATGATTGATAACAGTGAAAATCAATCGTAAATATTTTTAAAAATTTAAAGAAATAATGCTAAGAATAAACAAATCTATGAACGGTCAGATTAAGTAAGACAGATTAGCAGATGATGATGATAATCTCTGCAAGAACGGAAAAGGGTTCGCAACTCTTAATAAAAAACTGGTGTGATGTGTTCAAACCTTGAATTGTGAAACCATTGATCAACCGTCAACTTTGGAATGTTTATACGATACAGTCCAAACTTAAATTGAGAATTTTACCAATAGTTACTATGGCTAATAGGCTAGATGATGACCAAAAGAAATGACTATTAAAGTCGATACAGATAACATACAATACTTTAAGACTACCAACAATGAGATGAGAAGGAAACAAAAATCAAAGCAAGTAATTTCATATAGCAAGAGACTAACATAGGACATCAAATGTTTGAAATTTAAATAATGTGCTTTCATTTCTGCAAAAATATACTGAAAAGTTCTAGGATTCCAAGATGGTATTTATGAATCGGAATTACCGATACTTTGGAATGGCAAAAGAAGAAGAATATGTGAAGTGAATGGAGATTGGATGAGTAAAATTGATGTTTACAGCCGACCTAGAGAAAATATAGCAGAGGAAGAAATCAGCATTGAGGACGGTAGTGTAAGGGCGTCAGAAGGTTCCACCACCTACTCTCTTCACAAACACACCACTTGAAGAATAGTTTATAGCACTCCAAAATAAGAGAAGAAAAGAGAAAAAAACCATCAAATAATATAAACCCAAGAAAAATTGTTCAAGCCAAGTTATAAATAGCATATTCATATTAAAATATAAATTAACCCTAACTCTATATAAATAAATCCTAGATATGAGGGTTACAAGACCTAAACTTGGCTCCATACATAAAATAATTTGTTACGAGAGCTCATAGCACAAAAAATTCATCTCTTCCTTCAATTCATGCCCGTCTAGATAGGACATAGCATCCACATCACTCTCGCCGAACAGTAGAGGCTTAGTCTTCTTCTTCTATAAAAAATTGTAGATACTCATGGTACAGTGACAAGTCAACAATGTTAAATATAACATAAATGTTGTAATCTCCAGGTAACTCAATGTATGGACCATTAGCTCTAAGCATAAGTTTCCCAAAAAGAACTAAATCTCTTCTTCTTTAGTTTGATCCACACCAAATTTCCTTCCGTGAAGATCATAGCATTGCTAGAATTGTTAGCATGTTTTTGATATTTCGTGTTCTACTTAACAATTACTTCCCATACATGTTTATGTAGGGCCGGTATCTCAAGGGCTCTAGTTTTTACATATGGTCTAAGCTTAGTAGTTGAAAGTATCGGCACTAACTCCAAAAGTGTGCCCCAAAAGTGTGAGAGTAGTCCGCCCGAATACAACCTCAAAAAGGTTGTAACCACTGGACTGGATAGTAAACATGTCATAAGTAAACTCAACTTAAAGAAGAACCAAATCTCAATGTCACATGTTATTTCTCAAATTATACCTGATTAGAATTTCCAAAATGTGATTCGGAAACTCTACTTGTCCATCTATCTATAAGTGCGACGCTGAACTAAACTGAAGCTTCGTACAAAGTTCATCTCATAAGATCTTCCAAAAGTGACTCTGGACTTTCGCACCGCTGTCTGAAGTGATGGTTTACGATACGCCATGAAACATGATAGCTATCGTTTTGTGGCAAGCTATGGAATATGCTCTATTGGAGAAACAACCCAAAATAAACACCACACTCATGTCCAACCAGGGCAACTCTAACAAAAAGGGGAGTGTATAGACATATATTCTGCCCTTGAGTCTTGGCTAAATGCCATGTCAAGCACTTGTCGAGCGTGGCTCCCCACTTCTCAAACCAATCTAATAGAAATTCTCTTTCACTAAAGAAAGAGTATTGTCCTAACAAAAGTGTCATGCAATGCATCCATTATGAGACTCCTTTAAAATGCTCTCAGAGTGAATTTCTAGAAATATTTAAGTTATTATGGTTGAACAAACAACCATCAAATATGTAGATCTGATCAAACGGTCTATCTAGCAACAAACCCAAATCTCCTAGAAATCTTGGTCAATGGCAGAGGCATCCTTCAACACTTCAAACCCTAATACCTTTAACTACATGGTAGTGATTAACAAAAGTCAACGACTTAGAACATCAACCACATTATTCTGACTACCAATTTTACGTTTGAGTACAAAATAAAATGAAGAAAAAAATTTCACCATGAAGGCATGTGAACCCTTCAATATGCTCTGTCAAAAATCTCAAGACCTCGTGATTAGTATAAAGAGTGAACTTATTTGCTAACAAGTAATGACTAATTATTGAGGGGTTCATTATAGTATAGAACTTATTGTCATAGGTGAAGTACTGTTGGCATCAATTTTGATGTCATGAGTGTAGGGTAGGGTGTCCATTTGAATGACTCAGAATGAGCTGGTGTCCATTCATACAAACCTGAAGTAATGATACCCATCTAGACCTCCTGATTCGTGCCATGAGCACGAAATCGGGATCAGTATTGATTTTGCCCCCAGAGTCAATTCACCGTGGGATGGGGTTGGCTATGTTCGAATCATGTTTAACACACGTCTTGATGATTAGAGACCGTATTCATCAATCCAGACTCGTTTATGGCCAACTGGAGTCACAAAACTCGCCCACGGGCACTACCGGGTGAGAATTAACCACTTTGTGTCGTTCGGGGATGACCGCTACTTCGAGGGGATATTCTGGTATTACGGCACTTCCGTAAGCCTTCTTTGACGATTATAGATCATTTCCCATCTGCACAGGACCTTCAAGAGTCAAGGGAACTCGTCCGGAACCTCCGTCGTGCTCCTAATGCCTAACCCTAATTTTTGACCTGGTGTGACACGCCCAGTTCTGGCATGTTCACGGCAAAAATGACCCCAAATCGTGCTCAAGACAGAAAGCACAGCATAATTATGCCACTAGTGTGGTGTAGCCATGCCAGAACACCGGCATGACCACGCCAATTTCGAGAGTGGTCACGCCGACCTTCAGAAAAACAAGGGTTTAAGCTTTAGCCAGGCGTGACCACGCCAATTTCGGGCATGTTCACGCCAAGCCAACACTTTGACTAGCCCAAATTTTTTAGCATTTATTCCCTCATTCTTGACGGCTTTCCCATTGACAATGATGAGTTTGGGAGGTCAAGTAGGAGTGTTACATGTGGCATCCACCACCCATAAAGCCAAGGGATGAATGTCATGTGGAAAAGGGAGATTATTTTATGATTTGGAGGGAAAATTCCCTCCATTTTCATTTTTTTCATGGTGTGCTAATAGGCCAATCTAAAAACAGGCTGAGGAGAGCTCATTTTGGTCTAGGGATTTTCTTTCTAGAGCTGAGGGAGAGCTAGAGAGAGAGCTATATTCTTCTTCTTCCTTTTACCATTCTTATGTTTGATTTCCTCCATCAAACCTTACATTCTCTCCACCATATCTAAGAGAGGAAGTGAGGGTGAGTTCTTTTGGGTGTTCAAAACTCCTAAAACTCGTCATAGGTGTTGCTAACCCTCCCCTCTGAATAGTTGTACATCAGAATGTTGTCAAAATACACAGCAATGAACTTTCGAATAAAAACTTAGAAAACCTGATTCATCAGTCTCATAAAGGTACTGTCAAGGCGTTGAACAAGCCAAATGGCATGACCATCAACTCATATCATCCATTTCTTTTATTGATGTGGTCTTCCACTAATCTTTTAGCATCATCCAAATCTAGTGATATCCATTGTTCAAATTTATCTTTAAGAATATGCTAGCTCCATGCAATTGATCCAATAAGTTATTCAATCTCAGAATGAGGAACCAGCACTTAATGATAATCTTGACCACTACTCTACTAATATCATGGTGCTTATTTCATGAACCATCCTTCCTGTGTCCAATCAAAGCAGATACGACAAATGAATTGGGGCCCTCACAGACTAATTCCCAAGAACCGGATCTAAGATTTAGCTCTCATACAAAATGACATTTTGTTAGGATTCCTAAAAAGAGAAACAGCAAAATGAGAAATGTAAAGTCAATGGAAATTGGAAGGTAAAAAAATATGTAAGTTGCTTCTGTCCTAAAGAAAAAAAAAAGAGAACTGTGATCGATGATTATGGCGGAAGTGTACAAGAGTCAGAAGGTTCTACCACCCATACCTTTAAGATACTGACTCATCACATGAAGAAGAATAGGCTAAACACTCTAAAATAGAAGAAACCAAGGAAAAATGTCTCCAAATAGTATAAACCAAAGCAAAAGTGTTTAAATTAAGTTCTCAAATAACATAATTGTACTAAGACATAAATTAACCATAATTCTAAGTAAATAAAAGCTAGATATAAGACCCACAAGACCCAAAACTGGCTCCAGATGGTAAAAATCCCATTATGGGATCTCCAAGGGAGAAAATCCTGCCCCTTCCATTGAATCCCACCCGTCTCGGCGAAAAATAGCACCAGCATCAAATACACTCACTTTTTATAATTACCTTTTATTCATAGTTAAAAAAATGTATTGATCTATAATTTATTCACTAAACTAGTCATATACATAATTATCAATGCTCAAGTTAGCTCAAAAGTTTAGTGTGGGAACCAAAAATTGGTACCCTAACCTCTCATGAGAGAACCTGTTGCATTTTGGTCAAATTTTTGGAAGACAGATTGGATTGTAGATAAAAAACTACTTAGATTTCCCCCTCACTTTGTGATGACTTTAAGAGCTTATTAAAGGTTTCCCATAAGTACATGCACCTATGATTAATTATCCTCCTAATGATAAGAAAAAACTTCCAATTAAGTTTAGTCCTTTAGATAATAAGTATTTAGAATTAGTATATAGTGCAGCAATTCAAAGTTTTAGAATAGTAAAATTTATCTATATAAGCCTTATAGAGGATGGTGCAGGGAATGAATGAACTCAATTAAGTTCTTATGGTTTCATCATTCTGAGTTGTCATGAATCATGGGCTATAGTTGTAATTATAATATAATGATGACTTTTTGCGATAAAATGACCCAGCCAAAGAGCTCTAGCCATAACCACTATTTTTATGAAGTCATTTTTTAGCCAAAACACATGGAGAAAAAACTCGGACCACATTCTTATTAGCGCGTATTAGTTTGAGAGTAAACATAAAGATATAGTTAATATAATATTGGTTTTTTGTGAGCTCAAATTAATCTTAAATTTATCATCATCGATAAATTGTTGTGAATGATGGATGAATTTTGCTCCGATTTAGAGTGGTGCATTTCACTTTGAAGATCATAGATATTAAAATTTAATAATTTCTTAAATTTTTAATGGGATTTAAACCCAAAATAATTTTTATTAAACTTTGAGGAATTTTAAAAATAGAGTACCCTCTTATTTAGATTTGCTTTTGATATAACCATCATTGAGGTACAAACTACTTATATAATTCAAATTTACAAATTAACCAATGTTTGTTATTTGAATATTATAAAGGCAACTATTTCATTAGCTCCACTCCTTATGATGAAAAGAATCAAATTCACTAAATGTGAACTCTATGTGATCAACTCAAGTCTACTTAAGAAGAAGGATCCGACTGGTTGGGTGGAGATTCAATCTCATCTACGAGAAGGATAGGATTAATCGAGTGAGACTAACAGCATTATCCAATGAGTAAGTGTGATTAGCTTAAAGGATTAATCGAGTAAGACTAACAACATTATCCATGACTTTAACATACTCATGTGCATATATATTTTCCTGCCACTACAAACAATTATGAAATTTAGATCACTAACTACTGTATCGATGGAAGAATACATGTCAAGGGGTGAATATGCATTCTACTATCTTAGACAATTGTGAAATTTAGATCTCTAATCGCTATGCCGATGAAAGAGTATCATCCAGAGGTGAGTAGGTACATTTCCAAATCAGACAATAGTATAAATATTCAACTAACCGTTGTGTCAACGGATTATGTTTCGGTTAAGGGTGCATTTGGTTATGTTTATACGGTGCTCCTGAACATATATAAGAGTTAAGAGTATGATATATACTAAAATTAAAGCATGTAAAATTATAGTTTATTACCATGAGCAAATATCATGAATATATTATATAGATTATTATATGATTTTTTTTTAAATTAATGGAAAAGACCAACATATATATTTTCACTTTTTCCTTGAATTACTATAGTTTAGAAGTATAATTGCTCTGGGTTATCTTAAATAAATCGTTATGTTATTTTCATTTTCTTTCAGAATTATACTTTTAAATAAAATGAATACTATAAAAGATAATATATACAGAATGTGAAATGAGCAACCTGAAATGTAATTTTTATTTGTTAATTAAATTATTTTCTTTAGTGACTCTTTCAATTAATAGTTGTATTGTAAATTCCTAGTGATAGAAAAAATATTTACATTTCACCGTTTGACTGTCCATTCTCGCTTTGGTTAATTCTAGGCCTGGGGTTAAGTCATGACAACAATGCACTTGCAAGATGAATTATCATGTATTTCAATACATTTATTATGTTGTTATTGTGTGATGCATTGTAGTTGTGTGAGGTATGAGTTTCAAGTTATTTTGGTACTTGTCTAGTGGCGTATGCATATAACTTAAAAATATCCAATTTTTGCTATTTGATCAAATTTTACCCAACTTGCATGAATTTAAAATTACAGAGTTAAAAAAGGCCTTGGAATTTGTCAAACTCTTGAAATATCTAAAATTTTGTCTTCTTATGTGAATATTTTGATATTATTTTGTGAGCAAATTTTCATGTGCGTCAACAATCGACTTCTGGCCGATTGTAGATACGTGCTATGTATCTAATGATAATTTCAGTGAGTACAAATCTTTTAGGTCAGTCAGGATATCATTTTTCTAACCAACAAAGCAAAAAAACAAAACTAAGGTAATTAACTAATCTAAACATTCTACAGATCCTACACACGTGAGACAGTTTGAAAACTGAAAAAAAAGATGTTGCCTAACAATTTAGATAACAGAAAGTTATGTTAATTTGGTAAAACCTCTCTAAATGGATTTCCATAGAGAAGAGGCGGAAAGTTTGAGTCCAAAGTTTATTTCCATGTAAGATAATGGAGATGTAGTAAAAGCTGCTAAGACCTTAGAGGAAAACAAGAAACATGAGCATCGAAGACAATTTGTAAGTACACGACAGACAAAGATATAAAGTTACATTTTGTTGAACCATTTAAATAAGCATTGCTTTGATAAAAATTCAATGTATGCCTTCTATTAAATGAAGTTACAAGCATGAAGTGGTGCATTTTTCTTGTATACGAGGAAAGCAATCAATGCAGTACGTAATATAAAAGGAAATAAGGAAGAGAAAGAAAGTTAGACTGTGCTTGTTCCAAATAACAAAATTCTAAAAACAAAGCATATACCTGATGTTATTTTTTCAGGAGCATAAATGGGAACCTTTAGAGCCAACTCGCATCTAATAAGGCAACCTTTCTCCCAGACAAGCTTCTCAGGATTGGTTTCAAATAAGATGGTCCTTAATGATTCAACATGTTTAAAATTTTCCATTTCATATTTGAAAAACTGAATTGTATCACTACTTAAATCAGCAGCTGCTCCAATTACATACTGATGTTCAGCATTTACTGAAAGATAGTTCCTAATCATACAGGAAGCTTCTGCTGCCTTTCTAGCATTAAACTCCAAGTCTCCATCGTTAATCAATAGTGCTCCAACTATATCAAACCCTCTTATAAGTAATGTCCTGATATCATCTGTCTTAAACAATCATAGGTAGATATATGTTGAAATCCCATCAATGTAAAGATCAAATAAGTACAAAATAAACTAACTGATAGAATAAGAAATAAAAACAAAAAGCATGGAGGTCCATAAATAAGAAAAAGCATACTATAAAGATTCAATTAAAAAAGTAAAAAAGTACGAGTTGAACTAAAATAGAAAGTTGCTTGTCTGTGTGTGTGACACCAGACTGAATACAACAGAAGAGGACACAGATTTTAAAAACATCCTTAGAGATTACTATGATATGATGTAGTTTGGTTATAAAGAACAGCATGCAAAGTGAATTTCAGGGGGTTCTATTTACTTTAAAGTGAGAAATGCAGAACGAGGTGATGAGCTGAAAAGCCTTGTGATGTGTTGGTTAAGTGAAGTGAATAGGTCCACTGATTGTGCACCTTCTACAAGTCAAGCAAAACCTGTTATACTAAGACAAATTGAGTAGACATGTAACAAGCTATCGAATATGGCATCAAAAGCAAATGTATGGTACTATAGAAATAATGAAAGCTTGAAAGCCATAGCATTGTAGCAAGTAATACCATTCTTACCGAAAATCATAAAGAAAACCTAATAATAGCTTTGGGATTTGACTGAAACCTACACAAACTTGGCCTTTGGGGTCAGTTTCAAACCATTGCTTTGACACATGGAGAAGCATCAGTTTTTACCCAGTCACGGTAATTATGGTCTCCATCACAAGACATCACCATAAAATGGCTGAAATCCATGACCCAACACCCAATGCACCTACAAGGGTGCATAGCAAAAAAGCAGCAAAAACCCATGTCCCAACCTTCAGGGTCCCTACTACAGATAAGGTATTCAAGATACTTTAGGGCTAATTTGGGAATTGAACTAGGTTGTCCTAGTAATGATAGAAAGTGCTTCCTGCTAAATCAACAGCCCATGCAACTATATGTACTCAAGTTCCTTATATAACAAAGTTTCGATATTCTTGATGGGTACATGTTAAGCAATAAAAAATGGATTATATTTTCATAAAAAATAAGTTTTGTTGCATAATATATGGGAAAGAATCATCAAACTTTCTTCAAACATTCTAACACGAGTTTAATGAACAAAAAGCTTCAAACATAAAATTCAAACATAAAAGTTTTTAAGCATAGTTCATAGCCCAAATTCATGTTATAAAGAATCAAATTAAAAAAACTTATACGCTATTTTAATTATTTACCTTTACATATACTAAAATTAGAAAAGCAAAAAGATAAAAGGTTATTTAATGATATATCAAAAAATAGGAATAAGAAACTAAAGACCGAAAGTACCCTAAAGTCTTTTCTTCTATCAACACATAATCTTTCCATCTTTGATCTTTTTTTGCTTTACCATTGGCCAACAAAAAATTTGGGCAAATAAAAGATAAAAAAGAAAGAGGAGAAAGGACAGACAAATTGAAAAATAAAAAATATGTAAATTTGGATATTTGTGTCAAAAAAGAAAGTGAATATCCCCATCATAAAGCATGGTTCTCCTATTCTCAACGATGGCATATACTCAATGATATTTAAACAACTTTTTATTTGAAATTAAGTCAGTCAAAAACAGATTCAAATACATAGAATACTGGCTTTTCAAAAATAACTGATAAAGCAATAATATTGATAGTTTATGCCAAGAAAATGTGAACTAAAGATAACTAGCCGGTGAATATTGATTGCCAAAATATTATGATGGTATAGTTATTGCACGATTAGACTTCATTCCTTGATATAAAAGCAATGAGAAGGGGATTTTCCTAAATAAGGTTCATACCGATTGACTATCAAAGATGGTTTTTGGAGTAGTTGAGTTATGTATATTTTGTGTTCAGAAAAATGAGAAAAGTTTCTCAGGTTGTGTAGGGTATGGACATGTTAAGAAAATCATTTAGAAATGTACAAAAGCTAAATAAGTTTTTTGAGGTTTGGAATCAGTTATATGGATTTGCTACATAAACCTACAAAAGATTTCCTACTCACTTAAAGCACTTTCAAAAAAATCTTATAAACACAAACATCTCAACTAGAGGTGTAAGTGAGTGAAGCCGATTCATGAGCTAGCTCGGGCTCAGCCCAATAAGTGTCTCGAGAGCTGAGCTCAATGAGCGAACAAGTCAAGCTCAAGCCAACCCTGACTCGACTCGTTAGATCATGAATCAACCCTGACTCGACTCGTTAGATCATGAATCATCTCGTTTAAAAAATATTAATATACTATACACTCAAAATATATTAAACTTCAAGATTTTGTCTTTAAATTATTAAAAATGTTTGAAAAATGATATTTAATATTTTATAACAAATATTTTATTATTATTTATCGTTTGATTACTCATTCTATTTATCATTTTATTATAGCATTAGCTTAAATTAATATTATTTACTTTTATAATAAACAAGTCAACTCATGAGCTGGCTCAAATTTGTAGATTCAAGCTTGAGCTCAATTAATTAACCAAGCTCAAGTTGATGGTGAATCGAGCTCGAGTGGACTTATTTCCATCCCAAATCTCAACTAAGATCTCAAACTTCTGCCATTAAAGACAAATATTTGTACTAGGTGCTACAGCATCGTTCTATTGTCAATATGCCAAACTGAGTAACCCTTAAAGCAAATTTGGAAACTGAATGCGTTGGAAACATGCAACATACATTTTCTCCAATGACACTTAGCTTTTTTTTTCTTTTTTTCTTCCTTAACAGATTCCTAAGCACACCTTTCTTCAACACAGACAAGATTTCTTGGCTCGAGGACCATTGCAAAAGTGATCAAATGCCCTTAAAAAAAGCTTATCATAATATGACAACCACAAGTCAGAACAATTCAAAAAATAGAACTCTGACTCAATTGCAAATCCTTTGTTTCCACATTGCCACCTTACAACATTTATGGAACTTGATCTTTCTCTCACTTAGGCCCTTTAATTAACGTTTTATAATCTTTCAGAACCTTGCAGTGAAATTGGCCCAGTTTCAATGGCATGCAAACAACTAACTGTTGAAGTTTGGCGAAGTTAAATAAGGACAATAAAATTCAAACTTCCCAAAAGACACGAGTAGACTTCTAAATTGCAAAATTACATCTTCCTCAAATTCGATCTGTAAATTTCATTTCCAAATGTTGATTCAACTAGTGAACAATATTTCAGTATGTCGTCCCTAAGCGGATGAAAGCATGAACTCAGGATAGAGAATAGCAAGGGCCGAGAGGGGAGTGACCTGCTTCGTGGGTAAAATCCGGGGAGCAAGGATCGCCATGTAGGTAGTGGATACATCGGAAGGAGGAAACAACGTTGAAAGATGGGAGGAAGAGTGGAGCTCCGATCAGCCACCGAAGACCATTCTCCCTCGGGGAGAGCAGGGTCCTCCTAGAGCACAGAACTCGCAGGAGATTCCCGTCTCCGCCCATTGCCAGATCGCCGGTCGACCAACCACAAGTTCACACTTCAGAATTTGGCTTCGGTTATTCTATAAAATCTCATGAAATATAGACGTAAGTTGCACCTTTTTAATTTTTACATATATGATACTTTACCCTTAAAAATATATATTTTTTTTAAAATATAAAATAATGATATTTTTAATGTAATACTAATTACATGACTTTATCCCACAAAGTGGGGTCAGCAACATCAATCATTTTTCTCCATTGTTTCTTAATGAGAGATGTATTTTTATTTAATTCTAATAAATTAACATCATTTTTTGTACAACATGTTCAAGTTTTTTTAGGTATACATCTACCTTTATTAACACAGGTCAAATGTAAAATATCTACTCAACTAGGTGAGTCATGAGATGGTCTAACGTTTAATGTGACCAAAGCATTGAAGATGACTCTCTCTAATCTTGTATGTCAGTGGAGCTACTCTAACCTTTTCACAGATTTGCTCGGGATAGTTGCCAAGTTTGCATTCCAAACTGTCACCACAACTCTGTTTAGGAAACTGCTTTCTACGAAGTTGATTTCTCCACCACATCTTTACAACCACCTTTTTAAAAAGTTGCTGTCACGACAAACATACCCTAAGAGACTATTTGGCAATGAATTGAACCCTGGATTTATGCAGATTTAAGTAGAATCCCGCTAAACAGCTATTTTGGACAAAATAGCTTGATGCCACAAATTTGGATTCCACAAATTTCAGCTGTAAGTCCCGGATTTACTAAATCCTACCAACCGGTGGATTTAGCTTCGTGTGGCTAGGATTTAACTTTGCGGCTTCCGAGTCTCTCCAACAACCATAACAAATTCTTAAATTCAAGTAGAAATTGCCAAATAATTTTACTAGATTTACAAAATTTAGAATATTTGTTACCAGACAATTTTCCAAAATTAACCCATTCAAGATTTATTAAATCCGGATTTATGGGATTTACTAAAACTTAATATTATAAATCTCATATGTTGCCACACAACACCTAAGTGCAAATCCACTCATACACCTTAGCATCCTCATTTCAGCAACACTTAACTTAATTTTATGTTTCTCTTTTATAGACCAACATTCCGTGTCATAAAGCATTGTAGGTTCACTAGCATATCATAAATTTGTCCTTTAAGTCTAAGCAATGATTTTTGAATCTTGCAATAGGTCTGATGCATTGCTCCAATTTAACCATTCAACTTGAATTCTACTAGTTAGGTATGGCTCATATATCATAAATGGGACAGATTCTGGAGCGGAGTGAAGTGGAAGGATCTGTCCAATCGGGGGAGTTTCATTATGTTGGTTAGGGGTGCGGGGGCAACGTCCTGCGGTTTGGTACAGGGGTAATTTAAGTAATTACATATTGTACTATAGGGTTATATATATGTCATGTTTGTAACCCTAGAGGAGCTGAATCTTGTATTTTGTACTCTTTTCTGAATATTGAGAAGGAAGTCGTCACTCTGCTCTCGAGGATGTAGGCATCTTTGTTGAACCTCATAAATTTCTGTGTGTTCTTCTGGATTTGTGTCGATTCCTATTTTTCTTCGTCATAATTTCTCAACAAATGGTATCAGAGTCATACCTAACAAATGTAGCAAATTGGATTTAATACTCAAAATTAATTACTAAATTAACTGCTCTTAATTCCTTCTATGATTTGCTACATGAGAGAAAATGACATAATTAATTGGCTTCATTAATTATTTGATTAATTTTTTAATGAGCCTAATGACATGATGGAATTAATAAATAAGTATGCTAGCTCTCCTTGTAATCTCTCTTGGCATTTGGTTTCACAGGCATCTCTCTTCAGCATTAGTAGCCTCCAAGTTCTTCTTATGGCGTGCTTCGGTTTGAAGCTCTCGGGTAAAGAGAGAGAAGGAGAGGAGAGAGGAGAAAGAGAGATTGTTCTTTCTTGCAATCATCGAGGTGATCGAAGGGTGTAATTTCTCTAGCTAATAAAATCCTTTGTAGCTCTGTGGAAGTATGCAATTTGCCCAACCACATAAATATGTGTGTTTCCATTGTGTTTTTGTTTTACAATTTTTCTCGATCCGATTTTTCACTTTATTATCGTCATTTTTTACAACAACTGAGACATATGCTGGAGCGGAGCAGAGTGAAGCGAAAGGATCTGTCCAATTGGGGGGAGGGGGCAAAAACCCGCGATTTGGTGCAGGGGTAATTTAAGAAATTACATATTGTACTATAGGGTTATATATATGTCCTGTTTGTAACCCTAGGTTTGCCTCTGAGCCTTTGGTGATTCTGAATCTTGTATCATGTATTCTTTTCTGAATATTGAAAGAAGTTGTCGCTCAGCTCCCGAGGATGTAGGCATCTTTGCTGAACCTCGTAAATCTCTGTGTGTTCTTCTGGCTTTCTATCGATTCCTATTTTTCGTCGCCCTAATTTCTCAACAGGTGGTATCAGAGTCTGGTTCAAAAGCAGGGAAGAAAAATTTTGGCGGCTCAAGATTAAGGAAGATTTTGGCAGAGGATATTTGGCAGCTAGAGCAGAGGAGTTCAATGAATTTCGGGGCTTCAATGATTCGGCGAAGAACTTCAGAGGTTCGCGGTAGATTGTTGGAGCAGGCAGCGAGGAGTTCGCGAAGAGCGCAAATTGATCGGGAGGACCGATTTGCGAAGGCAAATTTGAAGGCGTTTGCGGGAAGTTAGCAGATGGAGGCGCGAAGGATTGTTCGCGGGAGGTTTCCGCCAACGCAGGAGTTTGGAAAGGCGAAGCCGAAGGCGGTTCGCTGCAGGTTGTTTGCCAGAAGAGAATCAATGAATCTTCCATCTCCACCAGATGGAATATTTCAATTATTTTTTGGACAAATTTGAAGAAGGAGAAGGAAATTCCTTCGATTTGGAAGGGATTTGATTCCCTTTGCTGGGAGACGAAAATCGATCCCTTTGCTGTTGGAAGTTTGGAGGTAAAAATCGGAGGTGCCCGGTTTTATTCTTTTGCGGGACTGCGATCAGAATACGATTTGTTTCCTTTGCTTTTGTGGTGATTTTCCTTTGCTGAAAGAATCCTATTTTATTCCTTTGATGCTTTTCTGGAGATATTCTTGCTGCAGAAATGGAAGGGCGGCTGCAAAAAAAAGGAAATTCACGAGGAAAAAGAAAGTCCGCTGAAATGGTAATTTAGCGTCGATATATTCCAAAGATATTCCATGACTCAAGAAAGGCAAAGAAAGGGAATCTGCTACTGCACTTGGGAAAGGAAATTTTTCTTTCTGAAAGGAAGCGGAGGCCGAGCTTTTCTAAAAGGAAAGCAGAGGCAGAGCTTTTCTAAACGACGGAGCTTTTCGGAAGGCGGAGCTTTTCGGAAGGCGGAGCTTTTCTAAGAAGGAAAACAGAGCTTTTTTGGAAGGAAAAATGAGCTTTTCTGTAAAGCAGAGGCGAAGATTTATTTGGAAGTTTAAGGAAAATGATTTCATGGAAAGTTTAAGTAAGGAAAATTTAACTATGGAAAAGTCTTTTTTTCTGGAAAACTTAATTAAGGGAATCTTAATTAATCGATTATTTAAAAGGATTTGTGGCCCAACTCACATTGGTGCAATTTGTTAGGTATGGCTCATATACCATAAATGGGATAGATGCTGGAGCAGAGCGGAGCCCACGAGTGGAGTGGAGCGGAAGGATCTATCTAATTGTGGGAGTTTCATTATGTGGGTTGGGGGTGCAGGGGCAACACCCCGCGGTTTGGTACAAAGGTAATTTAAGTAGTTACATATTATACTATAGGACTATATATATGTCCTCTCTGTAACCCTAGGGGAGTTGAATCTTGTATTATGTACTCTTTTTTGAATATTGAAAATGAAGTCGTCGCTTTGCTCCCGAGGATGTAGGCATCTTTGCTGAACCTTGTAAATCTCTGAATCTCTGTGTGTTCTTCTGTGTTCTTCTAGATTTGTTAGGCATATATATTTCTCTTAAGGGGTTGGATATTCGCAAAGGTGGAGATTTGTTGGGTATTTGTATTTTCCTAAGGGGCTGGATATTTTCCAAGATGAAGATTTGTTCGGTATGGCTCATAATACCAGAATTTGGAATCTCTTGGAATGAAGAGATGTCTCTTAGAATTGAAGAGGAGTGTCTACAAGTTCTTGCATCGCTTGAACTTCTTGAAAAGTGAGGGAGCAATGGAAGCATGGTGACCCAACCTACATTGGTGCATAAGAAACTCCATGATGTATTTTCTCCTAAGAGGCTGGATATTCGCGAATGTGGAGATTTGTTAGGCATATGTATTTCTCCTAAGGGGTTGGATATTCGCTAAGGTGGAGATTTGTTAGGCATATGTATTTCTCCTAAGGGCTGGATATCCGCCAAGGTGGAGATTTGTCATAAGAAACTCCATGATGTATTTCTCCTAAGAGGCTAGATATTTGCCAAGGTTGAGATTTGTTAGGCATATTTATCCAATCATTTTAATGGCTTGATCACCCATTATTATAACCCCACCACTCGGTCTACTGCTACTAAAATTAAATTCAACATATCAATTTTAGATCTACTCAAACAGAACCCTTTAGACTCTAAAGTAGACCTCCATAATTCAAATTTTTCTTGAACTCTCTCTCTCTCTCTTATCTTATCCACTGATATTAATAATGAAAAGCATACATCGATTTACATCCTCATATAAATGTCTAATAAGAACATATAAATTTTACATTAAAAAGATAAGGGCTTAAAGTTGATCCCTAATATAATCCAACTAAAATAGGAAAATACTTGATCAATCATTTCTTTGATCAAACAAATAACAACTATATCATTTATATCTTTAATGACTTGAATATAAGCAATAACAACACATATTTATCTTGGAACTTTTAAGTTTTTTTTTAAGTCAACAAAAATCATATACAAATCCACCTTACTCTCTATGTACTTCTCCATCAAAGCTCTAAGTAAATGTATAGCTTCCATAGTAAATTTTCCCAATATGAATCCAAAATAATTTTGAGAAATTTTTGTAACGCGTCTTAACCTATATTTGACCGACCTTTTTTGTAAATCAACAATTACAAGAATTTGATGATGCTACTAGAAGATTTAAATTCCAGCAATGATGCCAAAAACTTGACTGCGACTTTATATATATATGTTTGATTTAATAAAGATGTATAGATATAATATTCAATAATGTTAAAGTCGAATTTGTCAACGCAAGTATATGTATCACTCAAGTAATATAGGGCTCTAATAGAGTCCTAGATATCGATCCCACAGGGAGAAATAGAATACTACGGACTAATATTTAATAAAAAGTAATACTTCAACTACAACGATGTTCAAGTTGCTTATCTGTCAATAATAGACAATTGAAATAAGTAGATAATTTGGATAATAACTAATTATAGAAAATAACGTTTAATTGTGATATTCAGTATATAAGAAAGCATCATTCTCCTTGCCAAGAAATTGTAGTGAATGGATAAAATGAATTAGTTTAATTTATATTGTGCCAAATAGGAGCATACCTATTCTTTACCCTTTAGTACAGGCATAAAAAACATTGACTAATCCTATACTTGATTACTGATTTTGCGGCTAGACTGGGAGGATACCGGCTCTCACTTCGGATCTCCCACGTTCCCCTCACCTGACGGCTAACATCTACACATCAACTCCCAAACAATAGGACCGAATTGGGGATTTTAGTCTGTCACTCTAAAATCTCCAATTCTACGCCCGATAGTAATATTTTCCTATTTATTTGCACCCAA
>NW_018164517.1:171345-175480 GCF_001263595.1 Phalaenopsis equestris | reverse complement strand
TCGATCCCGCCGTCGGCGGCCTCGATGGCGCCGTCAGCGCCCTAGTGCAATTCTCCACATTTTGTTCCTTTTTGCTCCAAATTCACTCATTTTTGCATCTTTTTGCTCCATTGACCCTAATTCATCATTTATGCAACAAAACATCAAAAATATCTTTCTTTAAAGTGCAATATCATTAAAAACA
This sequence comes from Phalaenopsis equestris, assembly GCF_001263595.1. NCBI lineage: Eukaryota > Viridiplantae > Streptophyta > Magnoliopsida > Asparagales > Orchidaceae > Phalaenopsis > Phalaenopsis equestris. The sequence continues at coordinate 175,296 of NW_018164517.1, read as the reverse complement.
GTATAAAAGAGGTATGAAAATCTCAACCTATTTTCCTTTGGTCAATATTCAATAATTTTTTCCCATAATTTTAATGTATGACATAATAATTTAATTCCTCTATATTTTGTACACTTATGTGCATCCCCTTTATTCTTAGTAATAGGAATTAATTATCTCTTTTTATTTTTAATATAATTATAAAAAGTTTAGCAAGTCAAATAATTACTAGATCTTCTAAATATTTCCACACTTTTATTAGAATATCACTAGATCCTACTGCTTTTTCAAAATTTATTTTCTTTAAATCTTCATCAGCTTCCATTTTACTAATGTTATGGCAGAAAAAAAAAAAACTTTTGGTTTTTATTTATGATGTAAATATTAATAAATTCGATCGTATTTTCACAATCTTCATTTAAACGTTTATCAAAATATCTCACACACCTATGCTTAATATCTTCATCTAAGCAAAATATTTTTCTATTTTCATCATTAATACATTTTAATTTAACTAAATTTTAACTTCTCTTATCTCTTTGTTAGGTTGGTATGTATGTATGTCTGTACGTGTGTGTGTGTGTGTGTGTGTGTGTGTTATATATAAGAAAAGACCATCTATTAAAGATAATTTAGTTTACAATTATGAAATGGGGAACATCAAGAAGGTCCTTAGAAATCAAAAAACTAAGAGGGGGAGGTGGGGTGGAGGATACAGAGATGGAGTTAGAGTTTAGCCCATATCTAGCAAGCCAGTCAGCAGGTCTGTTCCCTTCTCTATAGTTGAATGAAAAATGTGTGGTGGTCTTGGATTTTACTAATTTGATTTTCTATAACCAGTAGGAGTGATGTCAAGATGACTGTCTCTCATGCTCTAGCAAATTAATGAGAACAGTGGAATCCCCCTCAATCCATGGATGAGTCCAATTGATCTTTACTGCAAGCATTAGGGCCCAATACACAACAACAAATTCAGTTTCCAATACATCAGAAGCAGTTATAGGAGCATGGAAGAAGAGTAGGCACTTCCCATAATGATTCCTGAAGACCCCTCCCACACCAGCACCATAATCAGTAAAACTCCCATTAGTGTTGATTTTAATAATGGGGGAACAGGAGGCCTCCAAAACACTTTGCAAATTAGGGGATAAGATGAAATCTCACGATAAGAAGAACAAATATTTAGGAATTTTTTGTGTTTCATCAATTTTTGTAGGAATGATAAGCAATTTCTCATAACCAAAGCAACATAAGTTAGCTTGCCTTCGAATTTAGCATGATTTGTAGCCATCCAAATGAACCAAGCAACCATAAAAGGAATGGAGGCAAATTTTTTAGTGTTCCAGCTATACCAGCACTCTTGTAAATGATCCCGCTGAAAATTTGATTTCCTCATATTTAGGTATGTGAACAGTTCAGTCCAAACATCTTGAGAGAATTTGCATTCAAAAAATAGATGAGGGATTGATTCTTCCTTTTCCAAGCACATATTACATCTTGAAGGGCCTCTTAATCATTTCATTTTGAGAATATCATCAGCAGGTAGTAAGTTGTGAAGGGTTCTCCAACTAAAAAATGACATTAATGGAGAAAGAAAATTATTCCAGATAACATTCCCCCAAGAGACCTTGTCCCAGCATAAGAGTTTAGAATAAATGGCTTTGGTGATACTTTGATTGGCATGAACTTGTCAGATGATTTTATTAGGTCTACCTTTATCAAAATGTAGCCTTGAGATATGAGTGATGGATGGTTCCTGCAGAAGAGTACTTATATTGTGGAGGGACCAGTGATCTTCCTCCCAATAGTCAGCCACACGGATGTGAATATCAGGGGGATTAGAAGCAAGAGTTAGCCATTCCTCTGGACACCAATGGTCCAACCAAAAATTCACATCCCCTTTGCCCAAATCTCATACAAAAATTTTTGTTGCTTGATCTCTAATTTTGAGTATGCTAACCCACAGTTTAGAGTCACCCAATTTTCTGACAGTGAAGGAGGGGTGCTGGTCTTTACAATACTTTCCCATCATAAATTTAGCCCATAAGGAGGACTGAGATTTAAATTTAATCCTGATTTTGCACAAGTTGACTTGAAAGAGTTGTTGTAGTCCTTTGAAGCCAATGCCCCCAGCTATGTTAGGTTTTGCTACCTTATGCCAGGAGGCCCAATGTAGTCGTTGTCTTTACCCAGACCATAAAAATCTGTTGAAGGCCCTCTCTAATTGGAGTTTAGTTCTTTTCTTAAGGGTTGTCATTTGTAGTATGTAAGAGGGGAAAGTGGGGAGCATGCTTTTGAGTAGAGTTAATTCTTCCACCATTAGATAAATAAGAATTAGTCCAACAAGAGAGGTAAGAAATGATTTTATTTATAACCTTACCAAATTGGACCTGCTTAGTTCTGCCAATAACAGGAAGAACACCAAGATATTTGAATGGGATTTGGGTACACAAAAAGCCAGTATATTCAGTTATCCGCTGCCTGCAACTGGGAGAAGCCTTCTTGTGAAAGATCAGTTGGCACTTATCAGGATTGAAGCACGTCCCTGATTGTTTCTGGAAGGTATTAAGACATTTGATAAATTTTTTTACTACAACCTTATGTGAGCTTGATAAAACCATGATATCATCTACATAAATAAGATGAGAAATAGCCAATGTAGACCTATGATGATATCTAGAGTAGTTATAAGGAAGAATGTTTTGATTGAGAAGTCTAGAAATATAGTCAATGGCCAAGATGAAGATAGTAGGTGAGAGTGGATCCCCTTGTTTCAGTCTTCTGGTTGTCCATTAATGAGAATAAAATGATTGTTATTGGAAAGCCACCTATGTATTAAAGAACAAAATTCAACCGAAAAACCTCTGGCAGACAGTATATCCATTATTAAATTCCAGCTGATAGTGTCATATACCTTCCTAATATCAATTTTATGGATCAGGTTGCCCCCTACAAGGTTTATCCAAATCCAGTACCAACTCCTGTGCAAGAAGAACATTGTCAGTTATTGATCTCCCTTTGACAAAGGCAAATTGATTGGGACAAATAAGTCTATCCAAATGTGGCTGCAACCTTTTTATAATGATTTTGTTGATGGCTTTACTAATGACAAAAGTGAGACAAATAGGTCTAAAATGATCCCAATTTTTCTGAACAGCAGATTTAGGAATCAAAATAAAACTAGATTCACTGAAATACTGGGGAAGCTTATTACCTTGGAAGAAACTCTTAATAGCATTTGTAACATCCCTCTTGATAATGTCTCAAGATTTTTTATAAAAGTCTGCAATGAAACCATCTGAACCTACTGATTTGGAACTGTCTATGGAATTAATAGCCATCCAAAGCTCCTGCTCAGTAGGAGGATCAGTGAGCTTGAGTTCTGATCCGATTTTTTGTTGTGATAGATTGTGTAAAATTTAAATAAGTATAATCAATTAATATTTGGATTCTACACAAGTATACATATCGTTATCAAATAATAATGGACTTTCTATTTAAGCCCTAAGTACCGATCCCACGGGGAAGGTTTAAATTAGAAATGATAAATTTGCTAGGAAATTCATAAAAAAGTCAATTGAAATCACTGTCACTAATTTCAATTGTTTAGATGTAATCAAAATTAAATTTCTAAACTATTATCAAATCAAAAATGCAAAGTTTAAAACAGTAAATACTAATCTATTAACTATGTTTATGTAACGAAGATTTTTATGTGAAAAAGCATCCTTCCCACTACAATGAAGCTATGGTAAAATAAGATGAGATAAATGTTCATAATATGTATTATGCCAAATAGAAGCAATTTTAATTCTCTACCTTGATACAGTACATATAAAATCATTGACTAATCTCAGTGTTTAGTTCCTAAATTTGTGGCTAGGCTAGGGGGGAAATGGGTCCCCCCCCCACACACCTAAAGGCTAGCTCTCGCTTCAGTTTTTAAACAATAAGACCGAATTGAAGATTTTA
>NW_018164517.1:164886-170950 GCF_001263595.1 Phalaenopsis equestris | reverse complement strand
TCATACAACACTGATAAACAAACAATACTTATCTGAAAACTCTTTCTCAAAGCAAATCCTTTGTAGCATTTCCTTAGAAATGTAGGAATAAGATATCTCTCACTTTTCTCCTTCTCCAACACTCTTACAGAAAGTTTCACACTAAATCTCACCACAAAAAATCTAAACTATGAAAGCAAAATAAAAAATTGACTCAAATATGGTAGTGGAATTGAATGATGTGGTGCGAAGAATGAACGTAGAGGAGTAAAAATCGTAGAGGAGCCCTTTTTTTGATTAAATTCGGCCCCAAATAGAGGCCAAGGTCGGTTCTCCAAGAGGTGCCTCCAAAAACTCTTCAAAAAATCATCCAAATAAGCGTTGGTCTAGCATTGTCGGCGCTGAGTAAAAATCTCCAGCCTTAAGTTGTTTTGCGCCGTCGGCGCTGACCTCGGCGCGGCCAGCTCTTAGCATTTCTTCAAAAACGTAATTTTGACTCCAAATTTTATCCTTTTTGCTTTCTTTTTACTTTAAGCCCTAAAAATCAATAACCTACAAGAAAACATCAAAATACCTTCCATTAAAGTGCAATATCACCAAAAATGAGTACAAAATATGAGTCTAAAAATGCATATATTTTCGGTGTATCAAAATCCCCCAAACTTATATGTTACTTATCCTCAAGTAATTTCTCTACTACATAAAAAATATGACTTATGATAAAGAATTTAACTTTTAGATTTTCATATTTTAGTTCTCTAAATATAATAGTTTAACTTAAAAAAAATTCAAAACAATTCAAGTTAATACTAAAGGTGTAAGGATATTCAGTAATTAAGTCTAAGGTTTCTGATTCTCTATTTCTTTTAAGAAAAATTACAATTGTCCTATTAAAGCCACTTAGAACATTCATATGAAAATGAACTTCATAAAACTTTATTAATAATTAAGCTAACATTCAAATAAAAAGTTTAGAAAATGTGTAAAAGTCTTTTTCCTTAAGTTGATTCAAGTGAAGCCAATTTTTAATTAGGCATCTCCTCAAGCTTCTCCCTTTTTCTTTTCTTTTTCTTTTCTTTTTCTTTTCTTTTATTTTTCTTTTCTTTTTCTTAGGATCACTATATCTGGATAGCCTTTAATGATTTTGAACTTCACTATCCTCTTTTTAAAGAAAAACTTTTTACATTTTTTTCACTTAATAAATTTATATTAACTTAAAGATTTCATAAAGTTTAATTCTTTTTGTTATACACGAATTTCTTTAAGATTTTTAATACTTCAAAAATACATATTTACTTTACTAAAAATAGAAAAACATAATCTTATTCTCTTTTATCAAATATATTACCCCTAGGATTAACCTTTATTATTGAAAATTTTTACTTAAATTTACTATATATTTAGAAACATAAATATAATTATCCAAAGTTAACCTCTAATACCAAAGGTTATGTTAAATTTAAAATTTTGAAAATATATTTAAGTGAGGAAAAATAAAATTAAGTTCTTTTCTAACAATGATATTTCTTCTCCCCCCCAAACTTAAATTTTTAAAAGATTTTTACATGAAGAACTTTAAAAATGAAGGGTAAAAGAAAGCATTAAATATATAAAAAAATTCATACCTATTGGAGATTCTGATTTTTTAACATAAATTTTGAAATGCTGCAGGTGCTAATATGAAAACTACAAGGCTAAGAACATTAAATTACACATAATACATATAAAATTTGCTGAGAAAGAGCTAATCACAATACATAACAAAGTGGTGAAAATAACAACAAAACTAAACTAAATTCTAAAAAATGAAAACAGTTTTCCACATTACAGTTTAACATAACATAACAAACAAAGACTCAACAACATCACAATACAAACAATACAATCACACAGTACAAACACAAACAAACAAACAAAATAAATCGTCAGCCATTATCTTCCTCATCATCGACATCTAACTTATGCTGCTGATATGGAGTATAAGTAGGGTGAATAGGGAACTGAATTGTATGGTCACCCCTCAGATATCTCACAAAGCATCATCATAAGCAGCATCATATTCAAATTTTTGGCGAATCAGATCATCAGTGTGAGCATTTCTGGCCTCCATATTCTGCATCCTATGATCCAACCTCAAAATATCTCCCTGTTGAATCATCATCTGGTCCAATAATTCCCTATTGCTGAGGTCACTTGAAGTAGGCTCACTAGGAGTTCTAGAAGTAGAAGGAATATCTCTGGCATGTCTTCCAGATCTTCAATCAACATGAGACTCATAAGTCTTGATGTTAGCAGGCCCAATCGGTCTCTGAGGCTCAATCCTCTCCTCATCAGGTCTGAAATAAACTCCTGCATGCTCACAAAGTATGTAAATCAAAGCAGGGTGTGCCAATCCACCAATGGTCTCTCCCAGAGCAAATAGAGCCTACATTTATATCCATCACTTGTTGAATACAGAAGTTCAGGATGGCTTTATCCTTGGTTACTTTGCTATGATGATTCGTTGGAATCATCCTCCCAAAAATAAAATAATGCCAGACCTTAGATACTACATGTAACATAAAAAGGGGAAAGTTAACTTTAACTCCATTCTTTATTTTCCACGCCTCTTTTTCACTAATCAGAAAAGAAATAACTTCATCTAAAGCCTGATCTGTAGCAGAAAAAGAATGATACTGGCATATATACACATCTTCTAACTGATAAAACTCATTAATTTTTCTTGGAGTAAACTCCACCCCTTTTCCTCGAACAAAAACAAAATCATCAGAAGCTTCAGGAAGGTTGACATAAAATTCCATTACAATTCTAGCTAATGCATCGATAGTAAAATAACAGAAGTTTTCCCACTGTCGAACAATAACCAAACATTCAACTTCTCCTCCCGGATTTTTAAAACCTCGGTCCTGAATCACTTTTTTATTTTCTTGCAAACTATGAAATCGAGCACTTCCTCTAAAGCTAAAAATCTCTGCTCGTCATATTCTATTTTTCTTTTGCTCGATCTATGTGTCATAGGAAATCTAAAAAAAATTGAAAAATTAAAAAAATTGAAAAATTTTGAAAAAAAAATTGAAAAATTTTGAATAAATCCCGAAATTCCAAAAATCAAAATGTAAAACATTTTAAACTTCAAATTACTAAATAAAAGTGCATCACCAAAGGACTTTCTCAAAAATTTCTCAAAAAAATTTCCATATTTTCGGATCCATGCAATGTGAGATTAATCCTTGGTGAAAATCAAAAAATTTTTTGTTTAAAGTGTAGCTCTTACTTAGAGAAGATGAAATCCGAAGTCTTTTAGCCTCTAAATCGCCTCAAATCCGCCCAAAATCAAGCCATAGCCTCCCAAACGTAAGGTTGAAGATGACTTAAGCGTAAAAAATGGTGGCCACAGTAAAAACTGTGAATTTTTAAGGGTTTAATCTGCTGTCGGGTCGAGGGCGCCATCGAAGCCGATGCCAGCACCGTCAGCGCTGAAGGCCCGAAAAATTCCATATTTTGATTTTTTTAATTTTCAACTTCCTATCAACTTACTCCAAAAATTTTTAGTATTTTAAACATAAATTCTTATCTAACAATAATTCACAAAACAAAACATTTCACAAACATCAATTTTCACAAACAACAAAAAACTAACTTTTATATATGAAAGTACACTTTTGACAAACACAATTTTTAATTACACAATCACACATATTAAACAAACTAATTATAAATCAGTGTCAAAAAAAAGCCACAACACTAAACGCTATCACAAAACTATACACATAATCAAAGTTCAGAATTCTAAAGCAAAAAGCAAACCAAACCAAATTAAATCCACACAATTACACTAAATGTATATAATGTTCTAAAATAGGTAGAGAATTTAAAATCTTCAACTATTACGCCTCTTCTTCAGTGTTTTCTCCTCCTCTGATATCTCCCATAGATTGGTAATGAACATATAAGTTGTAGAAGGATCGATACGGGAATTGATCTGTCAAATTTTCTTCTATCCACCCATTTTCTTTAAACATCCGAACTAATCCTGCTTCAAAAGTTTCAGTGTAATCAAAATTTTCTGTCATTCTCCAATCTAGGTGATTAAAATGGTATTTAAGATCTCTTACTGCATTTGTAATAATATGAAGTTCCCTTTCAATTTTCTTCAGTTTCTTTTCCAAAGTAAGCGAACTTCCAACTATTGGTGGTATTAATGGAGTTGAAGCATGAGAAGATTGATCTATGATGGCTCTAATACTTCATTTACATTTCTAAAATAATTTTCATCAATAAAGATCATGGGCTCCCAAGGTAATAAAGTCTTTTCCTAACTTTCATATGGCACTTGGGCTTGACTGTAAATCAAAAAGATGGTAGATGGATGCCCAAGTCCATAAATTGGTCCATTAATAAGGATACCCATAATAGATTTAAATATAATAGACCCTATATCAATGGGTTTTTCCATTTGAATGTAGTAATTTAAAATAGCACATTCTTTGGTGACTCTACTAATTTTCATAGTAGAGAGTAACTTTGCAGCAATAAAGAAATGTCATTGCTTTGAGATTGGATTAAGTAATGAAGTAGAGAAAGTAACATATCCTTCATCTCGTACCTCCCATATCTCACTTTGATCCATCAAAAGATTATACACGTCTTGCATCAAATTTCGTGTAGGAATGAAATTTGTATAATTATAGATTGGAACGTTGTCTATTATATATAATTCATTAATCCTTGCAGAAGTAAATGGTGCAGACTTACCACGTACGAAGACAACACCTTGAGTAATTCCATGTAAGTTTGCATAAAAATCCTTCACCACAGGTACGACAACTGCAGACGTAGTGTAACATAGTTGCAGACGTAGTAGACGTAGTGTAACATAGTACTTCCTAATGCCTTTGCAGAATGATCTTATCAATCAAACCAGTTGGATTGATTACTCCATGATTAAACCCAAAAAGAGGGGAAGCAGAAAGTGAATCGGTCCTAAAAGCGTTTCAATTCTTTCAACAACTGTAATTAAATAGACTCGAGAAGAGTGCACAAGTTTGTTCCAAGACTGTGTTTTGATCGACCCAAAAGTCCTCCAATGCAGTAGGAAAAAGAGATGCCCAGAAGTCACCAAATAAACTCAGAAAAGTGCGGATCAAAAATTATTATGAAGTGAAATTACGCTAAAATCCTCAAAAAATTGTCTAAAACCATCCAACCGTACTTAGCGCCGTCGGCGCTCCCGATTGGCTCTGCCGGAGCTGATGTCCATTATCTAGGGCGTCGTCAGCACCCATTCTGGCATCGTCGGTGTTAGTGGCCAAAATTGCGACTTTAATTTTTTTTGTTTCAATTTGATTCCAAATTTTCCTCCAATACCAATCTTTGACTTAATTTATAACAAATGTAATTGTGTAGGATTATTAACTACTAATATATAAAACACTTTATCAAACAAAATAGTAATACATAGCAATATAAGTATGGGTTATCTCCCACAAAGTGCTTGGTTTAATGTCATCAGCCCGACATACCATTTGTTTAGTTAGGTTGACTTAACATTAAAACTTCTTTAAACTGAGATATGTGCCCTTCATAATAATGTTTCAAACAATGCCCATTAACTTTAAATATCTTTCTAGTGTTAGGATCTTTAATAACCATAGTTCCATAATGATAGACTTTAATCACTTTAAATGGTCATAACCATCTGGATTTTAATTTTCCTGAAAATAATCTCAATCTTGTATTATATAGTAGAACTTCTTATCTGGTTCAAATTTCTTCTTAATAATCTTTTGATCATGTCATATTTTTATTTTCTCTTTATAGATTTTTGCATTATCATATGCTTCATTTCTAATCTCCTCAAGTTCATAGAGTTGCAATAACCTTTTCTCACCAACGTCCTTTAAATTAAAATTAAATTTGTTAATAGCCCAAAATGCTTTATGTTCCAATTCTACTCGTAAATGACATGTATTTCCAAAAATCAATCTATATGGGGGCATTCCTATAGGAGTTTTATAAGCAGTTTTTTATGCCCATAATGCAGTATCTAATCTAGCAGACCAATCCAATTTATAAGGATTTACAG
>NW_018164517.1:161538-164862 GCF_001263595.1 Phalaenopsis equestris | reverse complement strand
TAGAGAATCTATGCATTATATCATATTTCTTGATCAATTTTTCGATTCTCTTATTCCTGAAATGAGATCCTCCATCAGTAATGATTACTCTCGGCATTCTATATCTTATAAAAATATTTTTAATTAAAAATTAAGAAACACTCCGAGCATCACATCTAGGCACAACAATAGCTTCAATCCACTTAGACATATAATCAATAGCAAATAATAGCTATAAATTTCCAAATGAAGGCATAAATTGTCTCATAAAGTCTAATTCCCACACATCAAAAATTTCAACTTCTAATGTGTAATTTAGAGGTATTTCGTTTCTTATAGAAATATTTCCTACTCGTTGACATCTATCACATGTTTTAATATATTCATTAACATCTCTAAAAATAGTAGGCCAATAGAATCCAGCTTGCAAAATTTTATATGCAGTTCTGTTTGTTCCAAAATGTCCTCTAAATTCATAATCATGACATCTTTAAAATATCTATTGAGTTTCTTAATAAGACACACATCTTCTAATAATTAAATCTTTGCATCGTTTATATAAATATGGGTCATCCCAAAAATTGTCTTTTGAATCATAGATAAATTTATTTAATTGTGGATTCTTGATATCAGGAGGTAGAATATTACTTACAGTATAGTTTACTATATCAACATATCATGGTACATCCATTTCATCAATACTATATAAATGTTCATCATAAAATTTTCTAAAATTTCATTTGCAAAATTAGTTAATGTTTCTATTTCTATTCTTGACAAATGATCAGCTAATTGATTATCATTTCCCTTTCTATCAACCATGGTAAAATCAAACTCTTGCAATAGAAGTATCCATCTAAATAATCTTGGTTTAGCATCCTTCTTTTACATTAAGTATTTAATAGCAGAATGATCTATATGCACTACACATTTAGTTCCAATTAAATAAGGTCTAAATTTATTAAAGGCATAAATAATAGCTAATAACTCTCTTTCAGTAGTAGTATAATTAATTTGAGCATTATTTAGAGTTTTATTAGCATAATATATAACTTTAAAAACTTTATCGTGCCTTCGTCCTAATACAACCCCAATAGCATAATCACTAGCATCACACATTATTTCAAATGATTTCTCCCAGTTAGATGGTACTATTATAGGTGTAGAGATTAATTTTTCTTTAATAATTCAAATGCTATTATGCATTTTTCATTAAAATCAAATTTTGTATCTTTTTCTAAAAGTTGGCATAGGGGTTTAGTTATTTTTGAAAAAAAATTTATGTAGCATCTGTAAAAACCAGCATGTCCTAGAAAACTTCTCACCTCTTTAAAACTATTAGAAGGTGGTAATTTTTCTATAACTTGAATTTTTGCAGGATCTACTTTCATGCCTTTGTCAGAAATTTTATGCCCATGAACAATACCTCCTGCAACCATAAATTGACATTTTTTTCCAATTTAAAACTAGGTTGATTTTTTCATATACTTCTAGAACTTTTTCTAATTTATTAAGACATAACTCAAACAAAGTACCAAATACAGAAAAATCATCCATAAACACTTTCATTCCATGCTCTATAAAATTGCTAAAAATTGCATCATACATCTTTGAAATGTTGCAGGTGCATTGCATAATCCAAAAGACATTCTACGAAAAGCAAATGTTTCGTATGGGCTTGTAAATATTTTTTTCTCTTAATCTTCTAGAGTAATTGGAATTTGGTGATATCTGGTATATCAATCTAAAAAGCAATAATATTTGTTCCCAGCAAATTTATGCAAATTTATCCAACATCAAATTTATCCAACATTTGGTCTAGAAAGGGTAAAGGAAAGTGATCTTTTCTGGTGCCCATATTTAGTTTTCTATAGTCAATGCAATTTCGCCAACCAGTTACTTGTCTTATTGGTATTAATTCATTTTTCTCATTTTCTTCAACAGTCACTCATCCTTTCTCTGGAACACAGTGAATTGGGCATACCCAAGCACTACTTGAAATAGGATATATAATTTCAGCATCTAACCACTTTAAAATCTCTTTTTTAACAACTTCTTTCATTATTGGGTTTTATCTTCTCTGAGGATCCGCTTTAGGCTCATACTATTCATCTAATAAAATTCTGTGCATACAAATTGAAAGACTAATTCCTTTAATATCTGCTAAAGTCCATCCAAATGGCTTTTTATACTTTTTCAACATCTCTATCAACTTTTGTTCCTGAATTTCAGTTAACTCAGAAGATATAATAATAGACAATGTAGATGACTCTCCTAAAAATACATATTTTAAAGTAGGTAATATCTTCAATTCAAGTTCAGCTGGTTTAATACTTGAAGGAATAAGATTTTTATTATCATTTTCCAGCAAGTCTAATGCTTCAAATTTACCCTGAATATAATCTAAATCTTCTTCTTTTACTTCATCTTGAGTATAAAAAATTTCTCCTTGCTTTAATTTATCTTCAAGCTCATTCTTAAACTGCTCATTACTTAGATAATCAACTACTTCCATCCTGAAACATTCATTATATTTTTTTATTGCAGTATATTCTATAGCTTTTGCTATATTAAATTTCACTTCTTGATCATTAACCCTCATTATTAATTCTCCTTTTTGCACATCTATTACAACTCTCCCTGTTGCGAGAAATTGTCTTCCTTAAATAATAGGAATCTCTTTATCTTCCTCCATATCCAATACTATAAAGTCTACAAGGAAAATAAATTTATCCACTTTTACTAGCACATCTTCTATAACTCTTTTTGGATAATTTATTGATCGATCGACTAACTGAAGAGTTACAGTAGTTTCGGAAATTTCTCCCAAATCTAAACGTTTAAAAATTGATAAAGGCATAAGATTGATACTTGCTCCTAAATCACATAAAGCTTTTCCGTAAAACTTTTCTCCAATTGCACAAGGTATAGTAAAACTACCAGGATCTTTTAATTTTTCAGGAAGCTTTTTCTGAATAATAGCACTTTCTTTTCTTGTTTAATACATCCTTCATAAATTTCACATAACTTGGCATTTATTCCAAAGCTTCAACAAAATGAATATTTATCGTTAACTTCTTAAGGATTTCTAAAAATTTTGTAAATTATTTATCTTTATTCTTCTGCTTCAGTCTTTGAGGAAACAGAGGTAATGGTTTTTCTACAAGGACTTGCGTTTGTTCATTTTCTAGTTGATCATTTTCCATTTCTTCCTTCGCTTCATCAACTTCAGTTTCTCTTTGGATCCTTGTTTTAACTTCTTTTCCACTTTGTAATTGAATAGCTTTAATTTACTCTTTATTTTGATCTTTTGGATTAACTTCCACAGTACTTGGAAGAATTCCA
>NW_018164517.1:160518-161483 GCF_001263595.1 Phalaenopsis equestris | reverse complement strand
ATTTTCAATATTTCTAATAGCAGCCCCTTGATTATGTATATGATTTCCCATATTCAACATTACTTCTTCCATCATCAACTTCTTTTCCTTAACTTGTGGGTTAGGGTTGGAGTTATATCATGGAGGATAATAAGGTCAAAAATTAGGATGTCCTTGATTGTTCAGATTTCCAGATGGATTCACCGAATTATTATAATTATTCCAACTAAAATTAGGGTGATTTTTCCATCTAGGGTTAAAATAGTTAGAATATGGATTGTTATTTCAATTATTTATAGTGTTTAAAGTTTCATAAGATGATTGAGTATTAATAATTTATCCTAGTGAATTCTCCTCTAATAATGAGGGTATTTGAGAATAATTCACTCCCATTTGATCAATCTTTTTAGAAATAACAATAATTTGAGATGCCAAAATAGAAATTGCATCAGAATCATGAATACTAGCTACTGACCCACAACAACATCTATAATAGATTTAAGTTATCCTACTAATCCATTGTAAAATGTCTGAATTATTAACCAATCTGGTAAAGCATGGTGTGGACACTTTCTAAAGATCTTTAAATCTTTCCCAGGCTTCATATATCGATTCCCTTTCAAACTGACAAAAAGATTTAATATCATTTCTAAGCTTAGCAGTTTTCGAGGGTGGAAAATATTTAGCCAAGAATTTTTGTGATAGTTCTCCCCAAGTTCTAATAGATCCAGGTGCTAACGAATTTAACCAAGCCTTGACTTTATCCCTTAATGAAAAAGGAAAAAATCTAAGCCTAACATGATCATTAGACACCCTGTCATATTTAAATGTAGCACAAATTTCAAGAAAACTAGCAAGATGTAAGTTAGGATCTTCAGTAGGTGATCCTCCAAACTGATTATTTTGTACCATTTGGATAATAGCAGGTTTAAGCTCAAATGAATTAGCAGCAACATCAGGATTTTGAATAGTCAAGTGAAGTTCAT
>NW_018164517.1:159946-160374 GCF_001263595.1 Phalaenopsis equestris | reverse complement strand
CAAGCAAAGTAAAACACTCTAATAAAAATATTTCTTTTTGGATTTTTTATTTTAATTTTTTATTTTTTAATTTAATTTTTTTATGGTATATATATATTATCTCTAAATTTCCTAATTTACCAAAACTATTTAATTTAACTGTTACCTTCCCCGACAACGGCGCCAAAAACTTGATCCAATTTTTTGTTGTGATAGATTGTGTAAAATTTAAATAAGTATAATCAATTAATATTTAGATTCTACACAAGTATATATATCGTTATCAAGTAATAATGGACTTTCAATTTAAGCCCCAAATATCGATCCCACGAGGAAGGTTTAAATAGGAAATGATAAATTTACTTGAAAATTCATAGAAAGTCAATTGAAATCACTGTCATTAATTTCAATTGTTGAGATGCAATCAAAATTAAATTTCTAAACTATTA
>NW_018164517.1:134829-159718 GCF_001263595.1 Phalaenopsis equestris | reverse complement strand
CCACTCCAGAGCTCCCACTTCCCTTCACTTGAAGGCTAACTTTTGCTTTATTTTTTAAAAACTAAGACCGAATTGGGGATTTTAGTCTGTCACCCTAAAGATTCTCCAATTCTACACCCAGCAAAGAATATTTCTCTAATTATTTACATTTAATTCCATGAATGAATTTCTCCTCCATGAAATCAAATGTGATCCACACTATGTTGTATAACACATACTCTATTTTCCGGATCATATGTTTCACAACATATTTTTACAATTCAATTGGCCATATTGAAAAGTAAATTAAGTTCGGAGTTGAAAAATCATCACAATTTATTTTACAATTTAATATTGGCACATTCATATTATCTCTTCATTTCACCATATCTCATAGTAAGGAGAAAGATAGAGGGAACTACTCAGACTTCATGAGAAAGAAATAACAAAACACAAATTTCATATATAAAAGAAAGTTCATACAACATTGATAAACAAATAAACTTATCTGAAAACTCTTTCTCAAAGAAAATCATTTTTAATCTTTCCTTAGAAATGCAGGAAGAAGATATCTCTCACTTTTCTCCTTCTCCAACACTCTTACAGAAAGTTTCACACTAAATCTCACCACAAAAACTCTAAACTATGAAAGCAAAATCACTAATTGACTCCAATATGATAGTGGAATGGAATGATTTGGAGCAAAAAATGAACGTAGAGAAGTGAAAAATGTAGAGGAGCCCATTTTCTGATGAAATTTGGCCCTAACTAGAGCCCAAGGTCGGGTCTCCAAGAGGTGACTCCAAAAACTCTTCAAAAAGTTGTCCAAATACATAGAACCTTCTAGAAACAGAGTCTGTACCGCCTTTGGTGCCGTCAGCGCTGGTCTAGATGGTCTGCACTGCCTTTGGCACCGTTGGCGCTGAGTAAAAATCTCCAGCCTTAAGTTGTTCTGCGCCGTCGATGCTGACCTCGGCGCTGCCGACGCTGAGCATTTCTTCCAAAACGTAATTTTGACTCCAAATTTCATCCTCTTTGCTTTCTTTTTGCTTTAAGCCCTAAAAATTAACAGCCTGCAAGAAAACATCAAAATACCTTCCATTAAAGTGCAATATCACCAAAAATTAGTATAAAATATGGGTCAAAAAATAGTCTAAAAATGCATATATTTTCGGTTCATTATTGTATACTTCCATAGTGTAGGATCTATCAGCATTGAAATGAGTTCTGTCAATAGGTGACCTTTGATCATCATTCTGATTTAACAGTTGCTTATAATAAGAGACAACATCTCTAACTATGGAGTCATTATCCTTAAGCCATATTCCCTCAATAGATTGGATAGAATGAATAGTATTACAGTTCCTTCTATATTTAATATATGCATGAAAGAATTTTGTGTTTCTATCTCCATCAGTGAAGATATTGGTAGAAGCCTTCTGCTTAAGGAACATTTCTTGATGCTCAATGGCAGTGAGAAGATTATTTTGTGTAGTGAGTAATGTCTTTTCCTCAGCAATCCCAATTTGGACATCCATCTCCAGTTGTTCCACTTGTTTTTTAGCACTGTTGACAATAGTAAAGACATTGCCAAAAGAATCCCAATTTTGCCTCCTAAGAGCTTTACCAGTCCTGATTATAGGGTCAGGATCAATCACCCCACTCCAATTGGTAGAAACAATGTGCAAGAAATCCTGGTGGGTGGACCACATATTGAGGTATCTGAAAGGAGGAGGCTGCCCAAGGTTACAGGGAGAGGTAATAGAAACCATTAAAGGTCTGTGGTCTGAACCAGCTAGTCTTAAGTGAGTAACATATGTTAGTAGAAACTGAGAATACCAAAGATCATTAACCAATATTCTGTCTAATCTTTCCCCTCTTCCAAGTGAATGTAGGTCCCTTAAATCCCAGATCAAACAACCCAACAAAATGGATATTATGAGAGAAAAGAGTCATTTTTGATAGGTTGGGGGACCTGCCCCCAGATTTCTAAGCAAAAGAAGAAATACAATTGAAGTCTCCTCCTACTAGCCATGGGGAGTTCATATGTTTACTGATGCTATGGATGCCATCCCAAAGTTCTTTTCTATCCTCCTTTCTACAACCAACATAAATGAAAGAAGCCTTCCCCATATGACTATTGATAAGAAAAGAAATGTGCACAAATGGTTAGCGGTCCACCAGAACCTGCCAAGTGATTTCATTTCTACAAAAGATCTAAATCTTATTATTATTGTTAGCATAATGAGTAAAACTAGTGAACTTATTAATAAGTCTTTGAGAATACTTATGAAGCATAGGTTCCAAAATGACAATGCACCAAAGCTGAAATTTTTTGTTCAAATGTAGAATTCTTTTAAGGGATAGGGAATGAGCAATTCCCCTAATGTTCCAACAAAGAAATTTAATCATCTTTGGGGGGGGGGGGGGGGGGGGGGGGGGAGGTGAAGGTTGTGATATGGATCTAGTTCTACCTCTACTATTCTTAGGGGAAGAGCCAGCCATCCTCTTAGATCCACCTCCTTGTATCATAGTAGATATTCCTTTTTGGAGTTTTTGAAGCTCAGCAGCTTGTTTCTTCTTCTTTGTAGCAGTGTGAATGTGTCAGTTCTCTTCCAAAGTTGTATGCAGGTCTAATATTGTTTCAGCTCCTGGAACTGGTGATGGATGGTTAGAAGTATTGGGAGGGTAGTCCTTAGACACACTCCTACCAGGGAGCATAGGATCAGTAGAAGGTGGGGTTACAATCTCCACTTCATAAGCTTCCTTCCTCATGAGAATTAAGGAGTCTGAATCTGGGGTATTAGATGGGGTAGAGACTATTCATATATATATATATATATTCATACATAATTGTTGAATCTAAAACGCGAAGGATAGGAGAGAGAGAGGAAGAATAGTAGGACAATAGTGAAATGAAGTTGTCTGGTTTAAGCTAGCTGAATGTTGGCACAGCTGGAAAAGTCATAAGTATGAACCCATCCCTTTTATAGTGGCTTGGTTCCTATGGAAGTCCAGAAACCACACCAAATATAAGGACAATTCCACTCAGACTTCAAAGGTGGTCAGAAACAATATTTCATATCTCTCTAAACTAATCAAATACAAACACTTCCCTAAAATATGCAATACTCTGATCTCTGAGGTGATAGCTCCCCCTATAATAGATAAGGTATATTGGAAACCTCCACAACCTTCTACTGTTAAAATCAACACTGATGGAAGTTTCAATGCTATGGGTGCTGGAGTGGGAGGTGTCTTCAGGGGTCATCCCTGTCAGTGCCTTCTTTTTTTCCATACTCCTGTTAAGGCTACTGTCACTCTTGAGGCAGAACTAGTTGTTGTTTTCTAGGCTCTAACCTTTACTTACAAATAAGAATGGTATAATCTCTGGATTGAGGTGGACTCAATTCTCTGATCAAGCTACTGAATTCTGAAGAGCACCCATCTTGGCTACACAATCAATGGATACAAAAGATCAGGTCACTTATATCCAAACTCAAGGTCCACTTTACTTTCATATATAGGGAGGGTAACAAACCTGCAAATTAGCTTGCTAGACATGGCATTCACTCCAATTTAGTCTCTGTAGCTACTAAACCCCCACCTCCTCTATATTTTATGCAACATGGAGATACTCTCGAGGTGCCTCATCTCAGAACTGCTGCCACCATGATTAGTAGTTGAGAAGACCATTATTCGTTTCTTTCTACAATTTTCTTTTTTCTCTCTTTTGTTTTTTCTGGTTTACTGGCTTTTCTTATTTACCTAATTTTTTTCAATGGTTTGTAGCTGTTCACTGGTTTTGCCCAGTTTTTATTTAACATGTAGGGAGACATGAGTATGCTCCTTTTTGCACTATATATTTACAAACTTGTAGGGAATCTTATTTCACCAACAAAAAATGGTTGCAAACCCCAGGCAAGGTCTAAACTACACGCCATAAAACACAGACAAAAAAGAAAAACCTAAGGAACCTCCATCGCAAATTACAACTCATATAAGAAAAAAAAGACTTTACTTAGCCTCTTTTAATGAAAGTAGTAACCATCAAATCACCATAAAGAAATAAGGACAAATGATAAGGTAATACATTTTACACAAATGCATTGAGAAGAACGCCTCAGTTTAGCAGCCCAATCAACAGGTTGATGACCCGACCCGCAATTACGTGTATTTTTAATCTCTAAAATTTTGCCAGAAAATTAGTCTCAAATTATATCTAGCTGCTAGTGTGAACAAATGCAATGATTTATGAATTACACAATAGATTCTCACACTAGGGGTGCTACGGAAGTATACATTTCATTTCAAGTAATATAGAATTTTCTTTAAAAACCCTAGTATTGATCCCACGAGGAAAGCGATAACTTTTAAAATCAACTTACAAAATTTCTATTTAAATTGTAAATTAAACAGATAAGAGGTCCAAAATGATATATTTATTAAAAAACACTACTAAAGAAATAAAAAGAAAGTAAAAAACTAAATATAACAACTTAATAAAATATAATAGCAAGTTTGGATATTATTGAAAACATTTCCCCTTGCAAAGAGATTTTAACCTATGGAGGATTCAAATGATTTAAGACAAAACTGATGTATTGTGACAAATAGAATCATACCTTATTCTTTACCCCCTCCCAGTTCTAGCAAAGAACATTGGCTAACTTAAGGTCAATTCCTTAACATCTCGATTCCGCATCAGAACTATCTAGCCTCTCACCTCTAGATGCCCATAAGCCTATGCCACCATGATGGCTGAATCCTAGCGTCATGGTACTAAACCTTAAGCAAAATTGATAAGAAACTAACTTGTCACTATAGAACTAACCAACTATATGCCCATCAAAACTTATCTCCCTATTTATTTGCACTCCCCCACAGGTGATTGCAATGACTCTGCTTAGATTTAAGTGTGGTGTCCATAAGTTGGGTGAAATCATAACTCTCCAAGGTCATTATGTTTCTCAACTGATTTTATCCTCACAAGTGGCCAGTTTGTAAAGTAAATGAAGATTTGGTGAAAATACCATCACAATTTTTAAAAGTAAAACGAAATCTTTAAATCATTCTCATCTCATAAGATTAAGTCCTATATGTAAGGAGAAAGAAAGAAAACTACTCAAAATTCAGGGAGATTAAACAAAAACAAAATATTTGCATTGAAATCCAAGTATTTCAACCAAAACTTAAGCACAAATACAAAGTACCTTATGTCTTCTCCCCAAGTTAACTTCTAGTGTTTTCTTTAAGCAATCTCCAAACTTTTTCACACAAAACCACATTCTCACTTATACTTAAACACAAAATATGAAAAACCTAATTCACTATTACCATCCAATTGAAGTTTTGAGGCTCCAAAAGGTCTCTAAATCCTTCTCATTAAATAGAAAACAAAAAATAGCCAAGGGTTGCTTCAAACTTTCCTCCAAAATTTGGTCATATTTAGTGGATCTTCTAGAAAGGTAGTTACTAACACTATAACACTAGTCTAGGGCACTATAGTTCCCATCTCGCTCGTATATGGCACCATAATGCCATGGGGTGGTGTTATAGTGCCACACAAAAATCTTCAATTTTGCTCCATTTTGCCCTCATTTTCACTAAATGTTCATTCCATGTATCCAAAACCAAAGACATGCAAAATACATTCCCTTAAAGTGCAATATCATAAAAAAATGTACATAAAACACTAAAAAAATATGCACTAAAAACATGTTATTTTTAGGTGGATCAATTCCCCCAAACTTAAATGTTACTTGACCTCAAGTAACTCCTTATACTATATAGAATTTTATAACATGTGGTAGCAAATTTCACTTAAAGACATCTATAATTTCTGATTTACGAATGCTATAGTGAAACATTCAGAAAAAATATTTAACAACTCATGTTAAAAACTAAAATACAAAATTACTTGGTAGCCAAGTTTAAAAGTCCTAATTTTCTATTTATTTCAAAAATAACTGCAATTTATCATACTTAAAATACTTAGAAGAATTACCAAAAAAAGAATTTCATGATAACTTTATTAGTAAATGTGCTAATACTTCCAAGTTTAAGTTATAAAAGAACTAAGTCTCTTTCTTTAAGATGATTCAGGCAGAGCCAAATTTTTATTAGGCATCTCCTCACATGTTTTATTTATTTATTTGTTTTTCTTTTTCTTTTAGGATCATTTTCAACCTTCCTTATATGTCATGTGAGTATTACTATATCTGGATAGCCTTTAAAGATTTTGAACTCCACAATCCTCCTTTTAAGGTTAAAAACATCTCACATTTCCTTACTTTAACAAATGTGTATTAGTTTTGAAGATTTTTCATAAAGTCTCAATTCTTTCTTTTCAAGTATAAATCTAAGTCCCTCAATATTTCTAAAAATATAGTTTTCTTTACTTCAAATAGTAAAAGCATAACTCTAAACCGTTTATACTAAATATCTTAATTCTAGAATTAACCTTCATTAATAAAAAAAAATTTACTTAGGTTTTCTACAACTTTCATAAAATCATATAGTTTTCTAAAGTTAACTCTACATACCACAAGTTATGTTAAAAATAATTTTAAAAAATCTAATTTTGTAAGCTTAAATGAAGTTTAGTTTAAAAAGAATTTTCTCCCTTCCCCCAAACTTAAATTTTTTAAATGAGTTTAAAGTAGGAAAGTTCATGAAGAAAGGGAAATTTTTTTTTTAAATTTAAAACAAGGAAATTGGTGCAGATACAAGCAGCAAAAACAAGTACTAAGTAGTGATAAACATAAGATTAACATATATAACAATAAAAACATAAAATAGACACAACTCTAGCATTTAAACTGAAGCACAAGATAGACAATAGAACTAACAGTTTAACATAAACAATTAAGTAAATAAATTAAATACAAGCACACTCCAACACAAATACAACTAAACACTAACACAATAAAGTCCAAATATTCAAACACATCAAAGGAAAGAAAACAACACACTACACATCATCATCTTCATCATCACCACCATCATCATCACCATCTCCCAAATCTATATCCTCATCTGTCTCAAAAGACTGATATGGTGTGAAAAGGGGGCGAGTAGGAAATTCCACAGAAGGATCACCCCCATGTATCTCAACAGTAATTCAAATCTAAATCATACTGATAAATATAGGTTGCCTTCCACAAAACGCTTAGTTTAGCGTAATTACCCGACATAACCAATATTTTAATCAGGTTTGACCCAACATTAGAATCTCTTCGAATGTTGGACCCTCTCCATTTATGTAAGCTTTTAATTTGTGTCCATTTACCTAAATAACTCTCCTAATTTTTGGAAATTCAATATCAACAACTCCATATGGATACACTCTTACCATAATAAATGGTTATGACCACCTGGATTTAAGTTTTCTTGGAAATAATTTCAATCTCAAATTATAAAGCAATACTTCTTGTATAGGCTCAAGATGCTTTTTTAGAATTTTTTGTATCATGCCTAAACTTTGTTCTCGCTTTATAAATTTTGGCATTCTCATAAGCTTCATTTCTCAATTCATCAAGCTCATTTAATTGTAGCACTTCTCTCTAGCATCTTTTAAACTATAATTGAACTCTTTAATTGCCAAGTAAGCTTTATGTTCCAACTCAACTGGCAAGTGACATGCTTTTCTATATATGAGCCTATATGGTGTCATTCCTATGGGAGTTTTATAAGTAGTCCTATAGGCCCATAAAACATTATCAAGTCTAGCAAAACAATCAATTCTTTTAGGATTTACCATTTTTTTCTAATATTCTTATAATTCCTTGATGGGATATATCTGCTAAACCACTGGTCTGAGAATGATAAGCTGTGGCAATAAGATGTTTAATCCCAAATTTTTGAGTTAATGTTTCAATCACTCTATTCCTGAAATGACTTCCCCCATCTGTAATGATAACTCATGGCATTTCAAATCTTGTGAAAATATTCATTCTTAAAAAATTTGCTATACTTTTAGCATCATAGCAAGGTAAAGCAACTGCTTAAATCCATTTAGAAACATAATCCACAATTATTAAAATATAAATATTTCCAAATGATGGTACAAATGTTCCCATGAAATTTAATCCCCAAACATTAAATATTTCAACTTCAAGAGTAAAATTTTGGGGCATTTCTTCTCTTCTAGAAATTTTACCTACTTTTTGACATCAATCACATATTTTTATATAATGATTAACATCCCTAAAAAAGTAGGCCAATAAAATCCAGATTGTAAAATCTTAAATGCAATTTTATCCACTTTAAAATGTCCTCTAAAATCTGATTTATGAAATTTTTGAATAATTTCTTTAGTTTCTTCTAATGGTACACATCTTCAATTAATTAAGTCCTTGCTGTACATTGTTTATACAAATAAGGGTCATCCCAAAATTAAATATTTGAATCATAAATGAATTTTTTTAATTTGATGGTTATCTAATCCGTAAGGTAAAATATTACTAACCAAGTAGTTCACTATATCAGCATACCACAAAATTTTCCACTCATTAATCCCCTATAATTGTTCATCATGAAAGTTATCATTAATGTTTAAATATTTTTCATTTTGTTATTCAAGCATTGACAGATGATCAGCTATTTGATTATTAGTACCCTTCCTATCCACAACTTGAAAATCAAATTCTTGCATTAGAATGATCCATCTAATTAATAGTGGTTTTGCATCTTTCTTCATTATTAAATACTTTGTAGCAGAATGATTAGTATGAATAATACATTTGGTTCTAATAAGATAAGATCTAAATTTATCAATAGCAAACATTATAGCTAATAATTCCTTTTTAGTGATAGTGTAATTGATTTGAGCCTCATTAAGGGTTTTACTAGAATAGTATATCATCTTGAACATTTTGTTATATCTGTGTGCTAAAATAACCCCAATTGCATAATCACTAGCATCACACATTAATTCACAAGTTTTTGTCAAATCAGGTGAAACAATAATAACTGCATTGATTAATTTTTCTTTTAATCAGTTAAAGGCATATATGCATTCATCATTAAACTCAAAGTTGACATTTTTTTTCTAAAATTTGAAATAAAGGTTTGGAAATTTTTGAAATATCTTTAATATAACATCTGTAGAAACAAGCATGTCGTAGAAAACTTCTTATTCCCTTCACGTTGGTAGGAGGTGGCAATCCGGTAATAACTTGAATTTTTGCTAGATCAACTTCCATGGCTTTTTCAGAAATTTTATGCTCTAACACTATTCCTCCTGCAACCATAAAATGACATTTTTTCCAGTTGAGAATAAAGTTTATTTCTTCACAACATTTTTGAGCTCTTGCTAAATGATCTAAACATAAATTGAAAGAAGTCCTAAAAACTTAGAAATCAGTCATAAAAATTTCAATTAAATCACATAAAATTAACATCATACATCTTTGAAAAGTTGTAGGGGCATTACATTATCCAAGTTCAGGAGGTTTTTTAATAGATGGAATCAGAGGTATACCATTTTCAATAGTATATAAAATTTCATAATTTTCCTGAACATAATTTGATACCTCAGTAATTATCTCATTTGATTCATCTTCAAAATCTCTTTCAATCTCAACTTCTTGTTCTTTCTCTTTTGAAATGAATTCATCTTTTTGATCCAATATGACTTCACATATGTTTTGAAAATGATTAACAATCATATCATTAATGATATCCATTTTATAACAATTTTCATCAAGATACCATTTTTTTAGCACATTAAATGTAACTTCCTGACCATTCACTCTCATTGTCAATTTCCCATTTTGCATATCTATCATTGCTCATCCAGTAGAATGGAAATGTCTCCCCAAAATAATTAGAATCTCTTTATCTTCTTCCATATCTAATATAATAAAATCAACTTAGAAGATAAACTTATCTACTTTAACCAGCACATCTTTTATAACCCATTTAGGATAAGTGATAAATCAACACACTAATTATAGGGTTTATAGTAGTGGGAGAAATATCTCATAAACCTAATCTTTCGAATATAGATAGTGGCATAAGCTTAATGCTCGCTCCCAAATCACATAAAGCTTTTCTACAAAATTTTTCTCCAATTGCACAAGGTATGGTAAAGCTACCAAGATCTTTTAGTTTTCGAGGAAGTTTTTTGTGAATTACTGCACTACATTCTTTACTAAGTACAACAGTCTCATTATCTAAAATCTTCTTCTTTTTATTTAAAACTTCTTTCATAAATTTTGCATAACTTGGCATCTGTTCCGAAGCTTCAGCAAAAAAAGATATTAATTGTAAGCTTCGTGAATATTTCAAAAAATTTTGATAATTTTTTATCCAATTTTTGTTGTTTGTTAAATTATCATTTTAAATTTAAACATTCCACGTGAGATCAATATTTGGGGCTTAAATAGAAAGTTTTATATTAATTGATAACGATACGTATACTTGAATAGGATCCATACATTAAGTGCTTAATATTTTTATTCATAAAATATCACATCAAGTTTTTTGCACCATTGTAAAGAGGAGTCAACTTTATAAATTTTACACAACTATATTTTTGGGGATCAAGTTTTTGGCACAGTTGCCGGAGAAGGTAACAGTAATTAAGTAGATTTGGTAAATTAGAAAATTTAGAGATAAAATTTAAAAAAATTAAAATTCAAAAATTCAAAAATTTCAAGAAATGGCAAATTAAAATGCTGAAGAGTTTAGAACTTTAAGAGATTATGCAAACCCTACGGTGGATGAACTTCATTATAAAATAAAAAATTTGAACGAAAGACGAATAACTTAGATAATCAAATAAATGAAAATCGTCAAAGACCTTTAAAAGATTATGCTAATCCTACAGTAGATGAACTTTACTTAACTATTCAAAATCCAAATGTTGCTTAATTCATTTGAGCTTAAACCTGCTATTATCCAAATGGTACAAAATAATCAGTTTGGAGGAACATCTACTTAAGATCCTAACTTGCATCTTGCTAGGCATCTTGCTAGTTTTCTTGAATACTTTTAAATATGATGAAGTGTCTAATGATGTTGTTAGCCTTAGACTTTTTCCTTTTTCATTAAGGGATAAAGCTAAAGCTTGGTTAAATTCATTAGCACCTGGATCTATCAGAATTTGGGGAGAACTATCACAAAAATTTTTGGCTAAATATTTTCCACCCTTGAAAACTGCTAAGCTTAGAAATGATATTACATATTTTTTTTTTCAATTTGAAGGGGAATCGATATATGAATCCTAGGAAAGATTTAAGGATATCCTTAACAAATGTCTATACCATGCTTTACTAAATTGGTTAATAATTCAAAATGTTTACAATGGATTAGTAGAATCACTTAGATATATTATAGATGTTACTGCAGGAGGATCACTAATGTCAAAATTTTTTGATGAAACATACTCTTTAATAGAAGAAATGACTACTAATAATTTTAAAAGACCCTCTGAATGGGCAAATTATAAGAGAGTAGCTAGTTTTCATGACTCTGATGCAATGTCTATTTTAGCATCTCAAATTGCTCTTATAACAAAAAAAATGATCAAATTGGAGTGAACTATTCTTAAATACCACCTGTATTAGAGGAAAACTTACTAGGATAGATAATTGATACTCAATCATCTTATGAAACTTTGAAGATCACAAATAAATAATAAATTTGAAAATAAAAATAAGAAAGGATGTGCCCAATTCACAGAACGAACTTTGTTAATTTTTAAGTGTTCGCACTGAAATTACAATGTGATGGCTGATACTAACCTGAAAACCTTTTCCTTTGAATCTGCTACAATGCCTTTACCCACTCTCACTTTCTCCTTCAACCTGCTTACCAGCCGCGACGCCCGGAAAATTGCACCAACAATCAAGTTTGGAGCTAGATTTGATGAATTTGAGGTTGTACTTGGCAAGGCCCCATTCGTCGTCATGAAGGTTGCTGCTCCAGAAATTCAAGAGCCGTCCACTAAGTTTGATTTGAATTTTCCCCAAGACTTCCATTCTTACAAGAAGATGAAGGTTGCTACCGCCCCACCACCCATTAAGTGTGTTGTCCCTGCATCCATTTGCTCAAGAGACGTTAAACCTACTCTTGTTAGATTTACTATTACTGTGCCTCCCATACCGTCTTTTAAAGGAAAAGAGGTTCTGATTGAAGAAGATTCAGTTTATAAATTTACTACTCTGCAGTCAGTATTTGAAACTAGTTCTAGTTTAGGGGTTAAGCCGCCAACTAAGTCACAAAGAAGAAACTAAAATTAGAAGATTCAGAGGGCCACCATGGCTCAAGCTACATAGATAGCCCCTGTTGATGAGATTCCTCACCAGGAGGAACTTTGATTATCTAAGATTGCTTCTCTCCTGCGAGAAAGTAGGTTCCAACTGTTGATGGTTACCATAGGGATGAGATAATTTATAGGATTTCCACTGCTCTATCGTCACCGCAAGATCATGGTAAGAAGAGGGAGAGGCCCACTCCTATCACAAAAGTCCATATAGTGTTCAAGAGATTAACTACAAAGGAGGGGTGTATTGTAACTGAGATACTCAAGCAAGTGGGATGTGCAGTTTCACCTCAGATTAAGAAAGAAATCTTGAAGGATATTTGATCTATCCGTCAATTCCAAAAAGCAGTTGAAGTGCCGCTAGCCTACATTTCAGTCACATTCTGGCTTTGATGATAACACTACCACCATCAGAGATTCTACCATTGTTACTCCAAATTTTGTAGGACGTCGACCAGTTAAGTCACTTTGGGGTAGGAGGATACCACCCACCGACGTTCGGGAGAACTTCCCAAAGAAGGATAAAGGGAAGAGATCCGTTATTGGCGTACTTTGTCTATCCCGCGTGGAGCATACTTCTCTTCGACATACTAATGCCTCCTCCAAGACACTCTATCTCAAAGCATCGATGTCGATGAAGAGAGTGTGGATACCCAAGGGTGCGAAACATCGATGTCGATGAAGAGAGTGTGGATACCCAAGAGTGCTGCTGACAGCGACTTTATATATGCTTAAAAATATAAGTATTTAATATTGCTGCTAAAAGATTTAATTCCTCAGCAATGACACCAAAAACTTAACAACGATTATAGATTTGATAAAGATGTATATATATAATATTCAATAATGGTAAAGTCACACTTATCAATGCAAGTATACGTATCGCTCAAGTAATATAGAGCTCTAATAGAGTCTTAGATATTGATCCCATGAGTAATATTAGAACTACTACGAACTAAGATTTTAGAAAATCAATACTTAATCACAATATACTTAATCATAACAATATAATTCAAATTGCTTATTTATTACTAATATGCAATTGAAATGAATATGTAATTTTAATAACACTTAAATAACTAATTATACTAATAAAGTTTTTAATGTGAAATCCAATATATAAGAAAGCATCATTCTCCTTATCAAGAAATTATAGTGAATGAATAAAGTGAATAAGTTCAAATTGTATTGTGCCAAATAGGAGCATACCTATTCTTTATCCTTTGGTCCAAGCATAAAGAACATTGATTAATCCTATGCTTGCTTACTGAATCTACGGCTAGGCTGGGAGGATACCGGCTCCACTTCGGAGCTCCCACGTTCCCCTCGCCTGAGGGCTAACATCTACACTTCAGTACCCAAATGATAAGACCGAATTGGAGATTTTAGTCTGTCACTCTAAAATCTCTAATTCTACGCCCGATAATTTTATTTTCCTATTTATTTGCACCCAACTTCCAAGGGCTTTGACCTCCTTGAATCTTGGATGTAATTCTCACTTTAGTTGTAAAACTCAACATATTTTAACAAATCAATTGACCAGATTGAAAGTAAATTAAGATCAAAGTGACAAGATCATCACAACTTCTTTAACATTTTCATGGCTCAACCACTTCAAATCACCATTTCACAAATCTCAAGATAAGGAGAAAGATAGAGAAAACTACTCAGAACTCATGGGGAAGACACAACAAAACTCAGAATTCATATATAAAAGCAAAGTCATATAAACCACAACAAGTAAATAACACTTATCTCTAATTCCTCCTCAAGCAAACTCCTCGAAGTTCCTCTGAATCTCTTCCTTTCTTTACAGCACACAAAATTCCTCTTCAAAGCAGCAAGGAGTAAGAAATCTCTCACTTTCTCTCCACTCTTATAATCTCTCGAAGAATTCCTCACAATTAGACTCTCTACACACTACTGGGGCTCTAGGAAGCTGTTCTAACCTTCCAACTCCTCAAACTCTTGAGCCTCCCCTCCTTCTCATTGTTGGCCAAAGTCTTCTTTTAAAGATGTGGAAGAGTTTTTCCAAGAGTTGCCTAAGCATCCCTCCAAGAATCGTCTACATTTGAATCGTCCACATTTAATGCATCTTTGGAAATAATCGCCGATCTCATCGTCGGCGGCCCCGAGGGCGCCGTCGGTGGGCCTTCTAAATTATTTAATCTGGAGTCTCGAGAAATTCTCGCTGTCGGCGCCGTTGGGCTTGCCGTCGGCGCCTTAATTCAAATCTTCACATTTTGGTCATTTTCGCTCCAAATTCACTCCTTTTTGCATCTTTTTTCTCCAATGACCATAATTCATCATACCTGCAACAAAACATCAAAAATACCTTTCTTTAAAGTGCAATATCATAAGAAATAGTGTAAAATAGGTATGAAAATCTCAACATATTTCCTTTGGTCAGCTGCACCAATAAGTTTTGATGAGCCTGTGGGGAAGTTTTGTGGAATGAAGCATAGGTATGATGTTCCAAAGGTTGTTTCCACTGTTGTTACAAAGTCTGTCGTACAACAGGATGATGTTCAAGAGAGACCTCCAGATCTTAAGATCCAAGAGAAAGCAATAAAAAAAAAGGTAGAAAAGCTCAGAACCGAGATTGCAGAATTGGATAACAAGCGAGGAGTAGGTGTTGTTCATGATGAAGATTTTGATTTCACAGATTTTTTCAATGAGGAGTTCATGGAGATTAATGTCGTTGAAACTATGGTCGCTACATCTACGCGTGATGCTCCACTTTCTGGTGAGTAGAACACCGCGGATGACCTATGAATGGGCATTCAACTAAAGGATGAACAAATCATACGAATGGAAAAAAGGATGGAACAGATGGCTGCCACCATGACTGCCATGGCTACAATGCACAGGCAGTCCCAGTCACAACAATTAGCTTCACCGGAGGTCAATCAGCCCGAGGTTGACAACATTACATATGATTAAAGGGAGGTCATTTTCTGTCAGTAGAGATGATTTGCAGAATAAGGATTCAGTCCAGAGTTTGGTACTAAAGAAAGACATTAAGCAGATGATCAAACAATAGGTGAGGGAGACCATAGTCTAGTCTAAGGGGTCTAGTCTAAGGGTGGTGCATCAATTTCAAAGGGTAGACCTTACCCGAAAGAATTTGATGTAGTGCCTTACCCCAAGGGCTTTGTGTCACCAAACTTTAAGACGTTCGATAGAACCAGAAATCTCCGTCAGCATATAGCCCACTTCAGAGCCAATTTTTGTAATGTCGGGGCAATGAAGCGTTATTGTTCCATCAATTCATTAGCATTTTATCAAGGATAACATTTAACTGGTATGTCGAGTAGCCTAATGGATCAGTAAAGACATTTTTTAAGTTGGAGCACTTGTTTGTGAAGAGATTTGCTAGAGCACAACATCATGTCATCATATGACATCTCGTAGTGGAAAGACAGAAGCTTAACGAGACCTTAGTTGACTATATCTTGAGGTGGAGAAACTTGAGTATGAAGTGTGAACCCAAGCTATAGGAACATCATGTGATTGAGATTCTACTTAAAAACATCCTTGGACCGGTAGCTTTCATGCTCAAGGGATTCACAATCAAGTCATTCGAGAAACTGCTCAACAAGGCCAGCAACCTGCAGAAGAAGGCTAAGCATATGGAGTCCTAGAAAAAGATCGAGAAGTTAAGTGCACTCAGGACATTTGATAAGAAGTCGGGGATAGTAGCAACAATTGATAAGAGAAAGCAACCAATGAGGATTCAGGCTGAGTAGTCTTGTCAGGGTTCTCAGCAGTCATCACAACTTGATCAGTTTTTCAGTAGCAGCAGACTCAATAATATGGCCAGTCTGATTGGTAGTTATATCAGAAATCACTGTACAAGACAGATGGTAGACATGGTCCGACATTTGCTGAATGGATGAATAGGGTGTATTCTTTCAAAGATGAAGTTGTACAAAAAATGTTCAAAAATTTGATGAAGAAGCCTGCGTTTAGATTGTTAGAGCCGAGGAAACCAGAAGAGGTTGATAAGAAGGATCATCCCAACTATTGTCCATACCACAGACTCCTTGGACACACCATAGAGGGATGTTTCAGTTTCAAGAATTAGCTCAAGAGGAATCTCAAAGAGGAAAATATAACTATTCCAAAGAATATTTAAAAGAAACTGAAAGAGGTTCTGTAAATATGATTTTGGCCGAGCCAATCAACCCGATAGAGCCATATTCAAAAGAAGGTGGTTGGAGCACAATTTGGAGCCAATTATCCAAGAAGATACTGAACCAGATTCAGACCACGTTAACACAAGCCACCACTCAGAGTCTGTAGCCTGCCAGACCGAAGATGGACATTACACCGGAGAAGTCGCCACAGTCGGAGAAGAATAAGAATGAGATCATGCAAGAGATGGAGACCAATAACACATGGGGTTGGATAGGTGCTGCCTATGTTAGATTGGTTGTTTCAGATTTAAGGGAGAAATTTCTCGAACCGCTAACTGTGTATGAGACTATCTTTTTGCCCCTTCGGGGTCTTTTAAATATAATGATTACTATTTCTACTACTTTTTTATTGTCTCTAGTGATAACGTAACTGACCATGATCAATCTAACCTCGATCTCAATTACCAAACTGATCCTCAATCATACTTAAGTTCTAAAAACCTGCTAATGGAAATGAGGAAGATAATCACTACACTGGTTACTACAGTTCTAGGAGTGAGAAGCCAGTCTACGAGTGTCAAGGAACGCCGATAAAAATCAACTTGGACTTTTCAATTTTAGAATTGACGACAGAAAAATTGGCTACAACATCAAAAGAAGAAGAGTTTACATAAATTACTTTAAGGAGTGGGAAGGTATTACCCCTAAGGACAACTCCAATGGACAAAGGAAAACAAATATTCACTTGAGAAGAACCGTCTCTACCTCTGCCAATGAAAGAAAAACATAACCAAGTGAAGATTAGAGGTCTTTATAAAGTGGATTATAATGTACTAGCTCATCTTAAGAGGTTGCCGATCAAACTAAGCATCTACAACATTGTGATCCTGTCAAAAGAAATGTGGGAATCTCTGGTCACGACCCTACTTGATCCATAAATTTGCTTAGCTCAGTTGGCCAGGCAAAGCTTCCTGTGTTTCTAATTTGGGATGAAATCGGGCTAAGCTATATTCAAGCTGAAATGATCTCACGGGTTGGTCTTGAAATGGGTTAGAGCCAATGGGAAGAGCAAATTTCGATTGGAAACTTCCTCTTGAAGTTCAGTGATGGTTTTGGAGTGATCAATTTGAGCTTTTGCGGAATTTTATGTTTGTTCAAAAATTGGTCCTGTTTTTAGGGCATAAATTTGGATCAGATCAATGGGTTTTAGGAGCCGAATCAATGGGGAATCAATTCCTTAGGGTTTGGAGGATAAGTTTTATGTTGAAAGCTTTTGGAATTAGGGACTGTAGGTAGGTCTCTCCTCATGGAAGCTCTCGGGTTAGCCCCTTTATAGCCATTAGAGGTGACTATAAAGCTTGGAATTATTTGGGGAAGGCTGGTAGTGGCTCATGATGACAAAGGGATAAGCTCTATGGCTAAGGATAACCATGGATGAGTTTTCCCAAATGATATCCATGGTAAGCCTTCATTAATATGAGGATTTGGCCATGGTTTTGTCTTACTTTCATTGGGTGAATGGGAGGTGGTGAGGACTTTGAGATTGAGCTTGCTTGAACTCATCCACCTAAGCATATGAGTCATGTATTTGGTTTAGCCTCTCTTCCATTATTTCCAAGAATTAGGCATGATGAATTCAATCATGGTTAGGATAATAACTTGAACAAGCTTTCTCCTATTAGATGGAGAGTGAGGTGAGTGATGATCTCACCATGTCTTCCTTCCATGGTTTCATGAAGGAGTGACACCTCCTTCTTCCCCTCATAATGGCCTCATGATGGCCTTTGACTTGGGTCAAAAGTTATGGTTCATGGGTCTTTTATGAGTCTTTGTCGTGTCAAGATAGGTTTCATGGGTCATGGGTGAGCCATTAACAATTTTTCATAAGGTAAATTTAGGGTGTAAGTGTAAAGCATGGGTTTAGGGTTGCCATGGATTTTTCTTGCCATCGGCTTAAACAATGATTTTAGAATTAAATCCTAGGTCTAATAATCTTTCATTTCATTTTCCTTAATTAATTAAATGATTAATTAATTAAGAGAATAAAAATAATTTGATAAAAAGACCAAATTTTGACCAAAAATGGTAAAGTTGACCAAGTTTGACCAGGAGTGACCATGGTTGACCAATTTTGGTCAAAGGTTCACTAGGGTGACTTACTTGACCATGTCATGTTTGAGTTAGTCATGTGGTCATTGAATTCGATGGTATAGCTTGGGTTTGACCAAGGTTGACCAATTTGACCATGATGGTCAAATTGACCATATGGTGATGTCTTGATCATATGGTGATCATTTGGGTCTATGGTTGACCAAATGGTCAATGTGGTGACCATTGGGTTCAAGATTGACCATTTTGACTAAAGTTTGACCAATTGGGTCTATGGTTGACTAAATGGTCCAATTTGACCAATTTGGTGTTTGGGTTGACCAAATGGTATTGTTTGACTAATTTGGTGTTTGGGTTGACCAAATGGTCCAATTTGACCAATTCTGACCAGCTTTGACCATTTTGACCCAAGTTGACCAATTTGACTAAGTTTGCCCAATTGGGTCATCGGGTTGACCAGTTGACCAATTTTGACTAGTTGGGTACCATTGTTGACCAAATGGTTAATGTAGTGATTATAGGGTCCATATAATCCCAAATTAGGGTCAGTTGTCATTTATATAACCACCCTAGAGTGTTATCAAGATTTGTGCTTAAAAGAGCACATTATGGTTTTACCCTAGATTTTAGGGTTTAGGGACCCTTAATGAGATTTAAGGAGTCAATGTTGGGAGTCAATGTTGGTAGACTTCTTTAGACTTCTTTTCCAAAATGGATCATAAATATTATTTAAAATAGACCCTCACAAAAGTGAGATCAACAAGGAGTTCATAGAAACCTTCAGAAATTGGTTCGTACCCCTCTCAGATTGGAGACAGCTGTAGGATAAATTTATTACGTTGGTGACGGGAGATTAATCAATTATGCCATACGAAGTGGATTTTACAATGTTGTCGGGGTATGCATTACAGCTTATTCCTAATGCAGAGGAGAAATGCCACATATTTCTTTCTGGATTGAATGATTCAATCAGGAAACCACTAGTACCACATGGGATTGAGGAGTATTCAGTATAGTTAAAAGGACCAGAAGAATAGAAATTGATTTTCAACAGACTCAGAATCATAAGGAAATGCATAAGAGAAAGTTCTTAGAAGAATTGTCACAAACAATTTATTCTAGAGAGTCCAATGAGAAGAAGATAAAATCTTATGTCGATAGAGTTATCAGTCATATCGACAATAACACTATAAAGCCTTGTATTAAGTGTGAAAAGAAGCATCGAGGTGACTGTTTATTTGTTTTGAAGGCGTGCTATATTTACAGATGTCCTGGACATCAAATGAGAAATTTCCCTAATTTTGCTCAAATATCCACATCAGAAGCTAAATCGGGAAAGAATCAGCTCAAAAAATTTCAGGAGGGACCTACTTCTAGAACTGGCCAACAGATAATGAAAAAAGCTGGTATGGTGACTCGTAAGAAGCAACCAAGTCAAAACAGTCGAGTAAGATCCTTTTCCTTAATTCATTAGGAACTTGAAGAACATGCTGCCACTAAGGTTGTTTAATAGAGTTTAATGGAGTGAGTAGTCATTTGGGTGTTATGTTAACTTTCATGTTAGTTGTTTGTTGTTGAGTATTTTTATGTACTTTGATTTCAGAAGTTGACTATTGTGTTAGTTATGTTTTTTATGATTAAGATGTTTGGAGATTGTTTAGTTGGATAGTATTTTCTCATGTGAAAGATTTATCACATATGCTTTTGTGATCATTTAATAAGAACGAAAGTTGTATGATAAATTGGGAGCAATGCATGTTTCATCTACATAATAATTAACTGATGTGAAGTTGTTGAATTTTGATTATGGAATTTTTATAAAGAGGGAAGATTGTAAAAATTAAGTAAGAATTAATAATATATATTGTTGAAATTTAGAATAAGGTGGAATAAGGTGGAATACTTTGGAATCACTTAATTTCATTGATATGAACGATGTTATAAATAACCCTTACAAGAATCCTATAAGTCAAAAATAATAAAAAAGAAAAGATATATCACCTGATATCTCTAATAATTAATTCATATTTATTATTAGGAGATAATAAAAAATAATATAAAATAGGAAAACAAGTAATTCCTAATATATGAAAAAAATATATCTTCATATATTAAGGAAATAATTTATTCCTCATAACTTTTTTCTAGGAATAAATTATTTACTATTATAAGTTTTGACAGGAAATACAATAAATCCTATAATTTAAATTAGATATTTCAACACTCCCCCTCAAGTTGAACTTGGTTGAAAATCATATTCAACTTTAATTTGAAAACATCGGTTATGGTAAGCTGATTGGACATTGCCAAAAAAATGCAACAATCCTCAAATCGTAAATGCTGAAGCCTGAGAGTGTTGAAGCCTGAGAGCGCTGAAGCTTGAGAGCTCCAAAGCCGAGAATGCCGAAGCCCGAGAGTGCCGAAGCCTGAGAGTGGCCAAAGCCTTAGAGTGGCCTGAACGAGGGCTAAGCTCAATTTCGAGACATTGATGAATTTGTAAGTCACCAGTTGACTGATAATTGCATGAAAGCTGCAAGAAGGCTGCAGGGAGGTTGCAGGAAAGCTGCAAGGAGGCTTCAGGGAGGTTACAGGAAAGCTGTAGAGGGCCAACAACAGTGCTTAGGAAAGTTGTAGTGCTCGAAGAAGGCTGTAATAATGATGTAGGAAAGAGCAGTGCTTTCTTTGGGAAGAGCTGGCCAAAATCTGCAGGGAAAAAATTGTTGCATGAGGGAGGTTTGACGGTGGGAAAGACTACAGGGGAGAGAACCAGCTGCAGAAGTAAGCCCGAATGTCCAGTCGACAACAGATATGTCCACAGGAAGTTCTTGCGGCAGGAAAGGCCGCAGGAGGGAATTTCACCGGTAAGAAGAACTACAGGAGGGAGTTCCAGTTGCGGGAAAGCCATCAAGGGATAGGTCCAGCTGTAGGTAGGTGCTTTGACGGTACTGGAGGGAAATTGGTAGGTCTGACGGTTGGAAGATCCCGTAGGAAGGATCTGCGACTGAAAAATCTGCAGGGAAAACGACCATGAGAAAGCTCGCAAGGAAGCCAGTGCTCTATGCAGTTCTGCGGGGGACAACGATTTCTACCAGAGAGTGAAAACTGGGATTTCAACTGGAGATCTTCTGTGATTTGCACTAGAGAGAAAAAAACAATTCCCATTGGCAAACCAAAATTTCTACTGGAAAGAGAAAATAATGTCCGCTGTTTGTTAAAAATGCAAGCCTGCAGTTGCCCAAATGTCTACGCAGGGAAAACTGCTAAAATTACAATGGTGTAGTGAACCAGGCTCCTACGCAGGGAAAAAATTGAGGCACAACAAAGGCTACAGAAATTGACTCTGACGACTTTCGGTGTTTGCATAGGGAAAAATCGAGGTGCAACAGAAGCTACAGGAATTGATGGATGCAGAGAAGAATGCAGAGAGGTTTCTAGTTCTGATGGCTGCTTGGAGAAGATCCGATTGGAAATGCAACTCCCCTTAATGCGTGGGTAGGGAAGAAAAGATACTGCAGGAGAAATGGACAGCTTGTTCTATCCAAGACAACAATATCTCTGGCGAGATGATGATGAGGTGGCTGGCGGCATTGTTGGTGCCGCCCTCACGAGTTCACTGAATTTGCTTGAAATTATCTTGATGATGGTGTCGAATACAACTTTGAAGGAAAAAAGGAATAGCTGAAGGAGGGATGATCGGGATGAACCAGATCTGTTGCCGAGGAAGAAGAAGATGCAGGAGATGAGCATCATGATGGCAAGGATAGCCAAGCCTAGTGTCCAGCTCACATTGCTCTGGATATAGATAATGAAGGTGGAGGAGATCATGAAACATGTCCATGTAGCAATATATTCAAAGCAGTATACCACAACAACCATTATAAATGTGTTTTTGCAAATTTAATATGGACCAAAAAGAGCAGAGGTTGTTTAATTTGCTCGATCTCTAAGTACCACAATGTTGTAAGGTCATGAATCTCATAGTGAACTCCATCCATCTCTCGCCTGAATC
Source organism: Phalaenopsis equestris (assembly GCF_001263595.1). NCBI lineage: Eukaryota > Viridiplantae > Streptophyta > Magnoliopsida > Asparagales > Orchidaceae > Phalaenopsis > Phalaenopsis equestris. Next base: position 137,211 of record NW_018164517.1, on the reverse strand, counting down.
GTTGCTTCATCGTTGCGTACAACATCTTGGCTCAAATTTCAGAAATAGATTGAGACTAAGCAATGAAGAAAATCTTGCCCTTCTGGTACTTTTCCTGCGTCACAAAATCAAAATCATAGATGGCATATCAACAATCATTTTCAGACAGGCTTGCCAAGAAATCATCGTAGCTCTCAGCAGCACCTCTAGTCTTCTCTACAACCACCTCCCTTTGCTTCTTTTCAATTTTTAAAATCACATATCGATGTGTTTTCTTTCTATGTAGCTCTAAGAACGTGTCTCGACAATGATCAGAAACTCCCATCCCAGAGGAAGCATTAGAATATGATCAGAGGAGAGCCATCTCGAAACGTATATGAGGGACAATGGATTTTGTTCTGGGTGATTTGGAGAGGAAGATGTAGAAGACTGCTGCAGCTCTGCGTACAACAAGGAGAAGCTGATTCACATCCTCATGCCAGCAGTTTTGTGATTAGAACGAGGAGACGTTGGAGATCCAGAAAAGTTTTGTGAAGAAATGTCAGGGTGCTCGGAGGAGGAGGCAATTCCCTTTCCTCTACGAGACGCCCGAAATTTCTGAAGGTAGTTGTCGGAGGCGAACTGGAGAAAGGGAAGGAGGCGGTAATCCGAAGGGAATCTTGATTTCTACTATAAGAATATTCCTTGGATTTCCTCTTGTTGCTGCGGAGATTGGAACATGCTTTCCATTCCTGGCTTGCGGAAATAGAAAGGAACCCCGATGCAGAAAAAGGAAGGAACCTGCAGAATTGGAAAGCTAGAGGAATCTGCAGGCGACAAGTGGTGACGAGAGCGTTGTTGCTGGAGAAGAAGATCTCGATCGATCTAGTGGCCCATCAGAGTACTTGGTGGAGGCGATCAATGAGGTTGATCGAAGCACACAGAGTCGTAGATCCATCTCACCCGATCTCCCCACTCTGTTTTATCTTTATACCAGCAAGAAATGACGGAGATAGCCTCATAGTCGGATAGAGCGGCATAAGGGAAACAACAAGTGCGCTCGGAGGTCTTCCGTACTTAACTGTCGGATGATCTGCAAGCGATTGCCCCTGAAACTCCTAAATGGGAATGGATTCCGCGAGCACAGTAGAGTTTCCAAATCTCTTGGGAAGAAGATTAGGATCGAGGTCATTGTCAAAATCAGCAGCGCAGAAGGAGATGCCATTATGGGTGAAGTTGATATGCTCACAACAAGTCTAGGTGAAACTGACGTAGAGTAGAGTTGCAAGGGGTCTAGAGAAAAATCATTATTCCCCTCCATTTCTGCATAGAGGATGGCAGGAAGGGAGTCCGACAATTCTCAAATGACGGTCGATGGCTAGAGTACGAAATTATTCTCTGATACCATGTTGAAATTTAGAATAATGCTGAATAAGGTGGAATACTTTGGAATTACTTAATTTCATTGATATGAACGAGGTTATAAATAATCATTACAAGAATTCTACCATAAAAAAAATAATAAAAATGAAAGTTATATCACATGATATCTCCAATAATTAATTCATATTAATTATTAGGAGATAATAGGAAATAATATATATAAAAAAATAAGTAATTCCTAATATATAAAAAGAAAATATCTCCTTATATTAAAGAAAGAATTTATTCCTCAAAATATTTTGCGAGGAATAAAATATTTCCTATTATAAGTCTTAAGAGGAAAAACAATAAATCCTGTAATTTAAATTAGATATTTCAACATATATTTATATAAAAAATGTGGATAAACAAATGGATGAACCTCTTCAGTTCTAACTTAAAAAGTCGAATCCCTTTATAACCAATCAAACATAAAATATGAGAGAACACGGGAGAGATCGAGAGAGAAGAGATTGTTATGCCCCAACCAAGGAGAAATCAAAGAAGAAGAAGAAGAGGAAGGAAATGGTAGCAAATATGGGAATTGGAAGAAGGAATCGAGAAATTATCGCTCGAGGAAGAACAAAACCGAGAGAGATTCTAGTGCGGGTGCTTACATAAGAAGTCAACGTCACTATTAGCTGTGAGTTTGCTTGAGATTGATGAAGCCAATGTAGTAGATGTGAAGAGAATGCACGTCAATGACGCAGCGTGCGGGATGAGCAGACAACGTTGCTTGCGGGCGGAAGAATCAAGTGGCTCGTGCAAGAAAGAATTCACGTACTTGCAGAGCAAGGAGATCAACGCCCTAACATGCCAGAAGCCCCTGTACTCGAAGGAAGAAAAAGGACTTTGTGTTTTAGAAGAAAGGTCGCTGGGCTTATGTGCCCAAGAAGGTGGCAGCTCGCTCGAGAGTTTATTAAGGTAAGAATTTAATTTTTTTAATACACTTAATTAATAAATTTTATTTGAATATATATGTATGTATATGTATATATATAT
>NW_018164517.1:82748-134815 GCF_001263595.1 Phalaenopsis equestris | reverse complement strand
TATATATATATATATATAATTTAAGTGTATTTAATATTAGAATTGAAGCTGTTAAAGTCTTGAAATTGTAGGACTAAGGTGATGCAAACTTCTGTGCGAGATAAAAGGAAGAATCATTGACATGAAATGGAGGGTCTAAGCCTATTGAAACACCAAGTTACGAGTTATCGTAAAATTTTGTGTTAAATTTGTTTATAAGAATTTTAAAAACATTAAATGATATATATTGATTTTGTTGATATGAAATTATGTTATTTAAGGTCAAGGAGACTAGCAAGCAAGTTAAGTGGAGAATTAAGTTAAAAAAAAGATGTCTCATATTAATAGCGGGTAGTAATTCTATTTGTGAATTGCAGTAATTATTTCTTTTTCAAATTGCATGTTTGATTTCATATATTCCCTGGTTTAGTAATACATTCTTCATATTGTCGGACAGGATAGGTTTGCATATTAAATATAGTTGCATAATAGTTTAGTTTATGATGATATCAATGCAGTATATGACTTTAGTAAGGATATACATATTTGCTTATTGCATGATCACATATACATCACATTATTATTTAACATCTAGAAATTTAGTAAGTGCGCACATGTTGGTTGATTTCATCACTTATAGATATATTATGTTTGCATTATTTATCAGCAGATAGTGGTGATTTTTTCATTGAATATAATGCATGATATGAAAGAATGAAATAAATTTTATATGAATGCTTGTATTTGCATGTTCAGAGAAGTTCACCCCTTTAAGGATACAGGCAGGAGACGCTAGTGTACTCGCGTAGGTGGAGTTTTTCTACCACTCCAGACAACTGCGATAGTTAATTCACTAACTACTATGATGACAAAATAATATCAGTCAAAAGCGAGCAGACAGAGCTCACCACCCCAGACAATTATGATAGTTAGTTCATTAACGGTTCTGCCGATGGGATAATATCAGTCACCCTAGACAATTGTGATGTTTACATCACTAACCGCTGTGCCGATAGAAGCCGACGAGGCAATATCGACTACGACTGTGTTAGGTTATTTTGACAATGATCCTCAAAGCAGACTGATGAGTATGTAAGGGATATAGACTAAAAGTCAAGTTAAAGCTAATGCATACAAAAAATTAGAGTATTTTCATTTAGAAAAAAATATTGATTTATGCTTTAGTATATTCAAAGAACTGATATGAAAGATTAGTATAATAATTTTTTTTTTATATAAAGATATAAAAGACAATCATATAAATTGATTTATTTTCCTTGGATTACTATAATTTATAACTGTAATTATTCCAAAGTTATCTTTAGATAACTCATGTTGTTTTAACATCTTTTTCAGGTATAAATATTTGATTAAGATAAATAGAAGAGGAGATAATGTATACAAGAGAAAAAAATAACAAACAAAAAGGTACAAAATTTTCTTATTGTTTTTTTTAGTGGCTCCTTCATGAATGTTTGAATGTTAAACTAGTGAAGATAGAATAAGAATATGAGAGGATTGATTTTCATCAACCGACCATTCATACCCGCCTTAGTTAATTCTAAGCATCGGGCTGGGTCATGACAACAGGTTTCTCGGAGAGATTTGTAATTTGATTGAAATGCGATTGCGTTGTCTTATTCGTTGGATCAGTCAGTCAAAAGTTTTCGTTGGTCGAAACATTTTATCAACGAATTCTGCTTTATAGTCAATCAACTGTTCGATGGTGAAAATTATATTCTTTAGTCGGAACATCACCCGCATGCTTCCTATACCCGACCATTTGATCTCCTCGAAATTCAACATACAATAAATTAAAAAGTGTATTTTAGTTTTTATTTCAAGTAAAAAATAGTGATTTTCTTATATGATATGAGCAACATAAACATAAGACAATAAATTTAAATGTTAGATAAAAAAAATACATAAAAATTGTGTGGCATGCATGTAAAAGCCCTTAATTTAAAATTACAAAATACATTTTTTTCAATAACTAAGGAGTAAATTAAATTGCATAAATGATTAAAATGATCACCAACTAAACGTAGACAACGTTCACAAATATTAGCCAGCAATCAATAGCATTTATCAACAACCAGAATGACGGGGCCACAACTCCTAATGACAAAAATTAATAGTCGAATGGGACTACAAAAATAAAGCTCAGCGTTCGCAAGCAGTCGCATTCAGATTATCAAGAAAACGAGCCACAAATAAAATTTTTAAGTTCTAACCATAAACAACCCGAATAGAATTAACCCATTTGTTTTATTCATTTTAGCTCAAACTTTAAAAAAAAAAAGTTGTATTTATTATTCATATAATTATATCAAAGCTTAGATAACCATAACTCATGCGGTTATTTGATAATGCCTTTCATGATATAGTAATGATAGATCAAATCCAGCTTTTACATCTTTCTAATTAATTTAATCGAGCAAATCAACAAGAATAAGACCAAAATTAAGCCAAACGCACACTGTTCCCGAACAATTTTAAACACGAGCTAAGCCTCTCAAGCACTGCACTTTTAAAACCCTAAGAACAACTGATGGTTATGGTATTAATTTCTAAAAACATTAAAATATAAGATTCTTGATTACTTTTAAAATGAATTGATTTAATTATTAAAATAAAAATATATTAAAACAAAAAAATAAAAATTGAGTTTTAAAAAACAATTAAGAATAAACTATAAAAAATATTTCCAAACAAACTGGAAAAAAAAAAACTAGCCAACAACAAAAAAAAAAAAAAATGAATGTAGGATATTAGATATCAAATATTATATATAAGGGTACAGACATAATATGACATTTTATTAAAATATACGATACCAGCATACTTTTATCACAATATGATATTTCACATATTTTTAAAAGTGAAAGTGTATTGTAATAGCCAAAAACATGAGCACGATGGGAAGCAACTGCAGAAAATTAAACTAGGGAAATCTAATTAAGAATTCAATATTTAAAACGTTATCAAGGACACATGTCAAGTTAGGCACATGTGTATGTTTCACATTTTTTAATTGGGAGAAAAAAATAAGAGCCTCAATAAGCATAATATCAAAACATACATACAGCAACAATAAACATTATAAAACTACCAAATCCAAAATATTATCGAAGGTAAATTTTTCATCATTACAATGCATGACAAGCTCTTTGCTACTCCAAATTTCATCCAATCAACAATGTCTGTTTAGAGCTGATCACCCACTTTACATCACCATAGCATATCTTCTTACCCAGACAATCAATCACTAAAATCATGAACGTCAGAATAGAATTCCACCCATAAAATTGATCAAATCAGACCATGCAAAGCAATGTGCATATTTGCTATAGAAATTATGGTTTAAAAATTTGATGAGAAAAAAACTCTACTTGCCACCATTTAACCTGCAACAAAATTTCAGAATATTAATATCGTAGGTAATTGCATCTACTGATGCATGAAAGATGTCAAAGAGCATGAACTAAGGTGATATCATTTTTTGAGATCCACACACACACACATGCACTACCTTCACATTTCCTTCCTCTGACGATTCGACCATATGAATTAAAAAAAATCATAAATGGGATCGAATGCACATGTGAAGAAAGGTAAATACCTCGGGGATAAAATTGGAGATCTCCAACAAAACAATCTTGACCTAAAACTTGTATATTTGCTTCGCCTACAGTGAAAAATCATGGGAGAAATGATGTAAAGATTTTGCAGAGATTTTCTATAGCACATAAGCGGTTATACTCATGTAAAATGATAATAACAAAAAAGAGTGCAGATGCACACAAACAGCTGTGACGCCAATTACTTGAGGCAGCTAAGCTTCTTCTCAAGGTGAAAAATAGAAATAATACCAGATAATAAGTATGATCTCCAACAACAAAATGTACTCAACAGAAGTTGATATTTCCACTTGTTGACAAAAAAAGACTCATGGAGTCTAGATGATAACGGGGAGTACAAAGTAAACAGTTACTGAAGAGAGAAAGAGATGTGGGAATAAGCCAAATGAGCTGGTTACATGATGAGGGAGGCTATAAATAGAAAATTTATCCTAAATTTATATTACATTTTTCGCACATCCTGAAAGTGATTAGATGTCTTTTTATAAAGTTCGACATTCATTTCAAATTTTTTTATATATTTGAAATATAAATGTAAATATAAAAAAATATTAATAGTTATTAGTTAATTTTTCTATTAGTTACTTATTCTATTAATACATAGAAAGCATTGAGCAGCTATGGAGTTCTTGGCTCTCTCAATTCATGTGCGCAAATGCACGCATGCACACATATTTGCATACATATACATACATACATACATACATACATACATATATATATATATATATATTAAAAAAAAGGTCTTCTGTTAAAAAGATCAACTTACAATTCTAAAATGATATGAAGAAGGTCCCCAAAAAGCAGAAAAAGGAGGGGGAGGGAAGGAATGGAATTAGAGCATAATCCAATTCTAGCAAGCCAATTTGCAGGCTTGTTACCTTCCCTATAGTTGAAAGTGTAATGAACATTGAGTTGTGAGCTAAGTAATCTGATCTTCTGAACCCAGTGTGTATGATGCCATGTTGACTGCTCCTCATACACAGTGGAGTCCACCTCAACCAACAGGTGTGACCAATTAGCCTTAACAGCAAGATTCATAACCCAATAGACAGCTATGAGTTCAGCTTCAAGTGCATCAGTAGCAATTACAGGGGCATGAAAGAATAAGAGACAGTCCTGAATGCTTCCTATAGACCACGCCAACACCAAGGTCTGAGAAGCTCCCATCAGTGTTCACTTTGATTGTAAAAGGCTCAGGAAGTCTCCAATACACTTTACCAATCAAAGAAGATGTATTGTGTATTGTGCCAAATAAGAGCATATCTATTCTTTACCTTTTGATCCAAACATAAAAAACATTGACTAATCCTATGCTTGTTTACTAAATCTGCGGCTAGACTGGGAGGATACCGGCTCTCATTTCGGAGCTCCCACGTTCCCCTCGCCTGAGGGCTAACATCTACACTTCAACACCCAAACGATATGACCGAGTCGAGGATTTTAGTCTGTCACTCTAAAATCTCCAATTCTACCCCCGATAATTTTATTTCTCTATTTATTTGCACCTAACTTCCATGGGCTTTGACCTCCCTAAATTTTGGATGTATTTTTCAATTTAGTTGTAAAACTCAACATACTTTAACAAATCAATTAAGATCGGAGTGAAAAGATCATCACAATTTCTTTAACATTTTCATGGCTCAACCAATTCAAATCACCATTTCACAAATCTCAAGACAAGAAGAAAGACAGAGAAAACTACTCAGATCTCATGGGGAAAACACAACAAAACTCAGAATTCATATATACAAGCAAAGTCATACAAACTACAACAAGTAAATAACACTTATCTCTAATTTCTCCCCAAGCAAACTCCTCAAAGTTCCTCTGAATCTCTTCCTTTCTTTACAACACGCAAAATTGCTCTTCGAAGCGGCAAAGAAGAAGAAATCTCTCACTTTCCCTCCACTCTTACAATCTCTCGAAGAATTTCTCACAATTAGACTTACTAAACTCTCTACACTTAACACCACTCTTCCCCCTCCAATTTTTGGCCAAAATCTTCTTTTAAAGTTGTGGATGGGTTTTCCCAAGAGTTGCCTAAGCACCCCTCCAAAATTCGTCCTCATCCAATGCATTGTTGGACATAACCACCGATCTCACCGTCGGCGGCCTCGAGGGCGCCATCAGCGGGATTTATAAATCATTAAATCTGGATTATCGGGAAATTCTCGCACGCCGTTGGGCTCACTGTCGGCGGGCCTTTTTTCTCTAAATTCGCTCTTTTTTTTGCATCTTTTTGCTCCAATGACCCTAATTCATTATTCCTGCAACAAAACATAAAAAATACATTTCTTTAAAGTGCAATATAATCAAAAATAGTGTAAAATATGTATTAAAATCTCAACATATTTTCCTTTGGTCATATAGGCTTGCCAAATGATTTTTTCTTGTCTACTGTCAAATTGTAATTTTGAGAGATGTGTGGTAGAAAACTTCTGGAGTAGGGTAGAAAGTTTAGAGAGGGACACATTATTACCCTCCCAACAATCAGCCACTTTAAGCTGTGGGTTAGAGTAATCAGAACAAGGTGTCAACCACTCCTTAGGACACCGATGGTCCAGCCAAAAATTAACCTCCCCATTTCCCAAGTCCCAAAGGAAAAGCTCTTCTGCAATATGTCTGACTTTGAGCATACTAACCCACATTTTGGAATCACCCTATTTTCTAACAGTAAGAGAAGGATGTTGATCTTTGCAATATTTCCCCAGCATAAATTTTGCCCACAGAGAGGATTGGGCTCTGAATTTAATCCAAATCTTACACAGATTGACTTGAAGGAGATGTTTAAGCCCTTTGAACCCAATACCTCGAGCCAAAGTGGGTTTAGCTACCTTTTGCCAAGAAGCCCAGTGAAGTTGCTGTCTTTAACCATACCACAAAAAATTGTTAAAAGCCCTTTCCAATTGTATTTGAGTGCTTTTCTTCATGAAGGAAAGGTTGTGAGAATACTCTTTAACAATGTATTTCTACCCCCATTGGATAGGAAAGACTGAGTCCAACAGAAAAGATAGGAGGTGATTTTGTTGAGAACCTCATCAAACTGAATCTGCTTGGATCTTCCAGTAATGAGAAGGACTCCAAGGTATTTAATGGGGAGTTGAAAGCAGAATAACCCAGTGTAATTTGATGCCCACTGCTTACAATTGGAGGAAATTCTTTTATTGAAAATCAGTTGGCACTTTTCAGAATTGAAGAGCATTCCTGAGTGGGACTGAAACAAATGGAGGCACTGCTACACTTTTTTAACAACAATCTTTTGAGCACTAGAAAATACCATAATTTCACCAGCATACAGTAGATGTGAAATAGCCATTTTAGATCTGTGTTGGTATCTAGAGTAACTCTGAGATAAGAGATTCTTATTGAGTATTCTAGAAAGATAGTCTATGGCAAGTATAAAAACAGTAGGTGAAAGATCTGTGCTGGTATCTAGAGTAACTCCTTGCTTCAGCCCTCTAGTAGCAGTAAATGACCCCCCTAGCTTGCCCATTAATAAGAATAGAGTGCACATTATTCAATAACCATCTATGAATGAGGGTAAAAATTAGATTGAAAGCATCTGGCAAAAAAAAATTTCCAGGATAAAGTACCAACTTATAGTATCATATGCCTTTTTGATATCCAGTTTGTATATAAGATTACCTCCCCTACACGGCTTATCCAAATCCAATAGCAATTCCTGTACAAGTAGTACAATGCCAGTAATGGAACTCCTCTTGACAAAGGCAGCCTGATTGGGACAGATCAGTTTGGCAGCCTGATTGGGACAGATCAGTTTGTCAAAATGAGGCTGAATTATGCTCACAATAACTTTACTAATGATTTTACTTATCACAGAAGTAAAGCAAATATGCCTAAAATGCTACCAATTTTTCTGGATATCTGATTTTGGCATGATAGAGCTTAGTATTTTTGTCCCCTTCAGTAAAGATATTAATTGAAGCATTCTGTTTTAAAAACAACTTGATTTTCTATGGCTGTAAGAAGATTATTCTATGCAGATCCATTTTGAACTTCCAGTTCTAATTGCTCAACTTCTTTCTCAGCAGTAATCACAACAGTGAGAACATTCCCAAAGGAATCCCAGCCCCACTTCTTAAGGGCTTTGCCAACCTTTATCTGCAGTAGGCTAGTTTGACCATAAGTTCAAAGTGTGTGACACCATACCAATGAGTGGAGACAGTGCTTGAATGAACCACATCTTGAGATATCTGGAAGGGAAAAAGTGATTGAAATCAACAGTGGTGTGATCTGAGCCAGCAAGGCTAAGATGAGTCACAAAGGTAAGTAGGAAATGCGAATACCATGATCATTCACCAGAATCCTATCCAGTTTTTCCCAAAGATGTCCCCTCTTCAAGGTAAAAGCAGGTCCCTTGAAGCCCAGATCAAACAACCCTACCCTTTGAATATTGTCACTAAGTTGAGTCATTTTGGAGAGATTGGGGACCTTGCCCCCAGATTTCTCAGTAGAAGAAGTAATACAATTGAAATCCCCCTACCAACCATGGGGATTGCATATGTTCACTGATATTTTGGAGGCAGGATCAAAGTTTTTTTGTCATCTTTGTTGCATCCTGCATAAACAAAGGAAGCATATCCTAAATGTCCATTGATCTGAAAAGAGAAGTGTACAAATTGTTAATGATCCACCTGAATATTCCAAGAGATCTCCTTTCTACAGAAAATCCAAATTTGTTATTATTAGCATAATGTGAAAAACCAAAAAACTTATTGATGAGTTTTTGTGGATATTTATGAACCATGGGTTCAAAGATAGCAATGCACCAGAGTTTATATTTTTTTTAAATATAAAATTCTTCTAACGAAGAGGGGATGAGCAATTCCCCTGATATTCCAAAATATAAAATTAATCATCTTGTGAAGGAGTGTGGAGAGAGGGTTGTGACCTGAATCTAGTTCTGCCTCTAGAGGGCTTAGAGGGGGAACCATTCTTCACTTTAGTATTGCCTCCTGGCACCAGCGGAGTCGACCCCATTTGAAGTTTCTGCACACCTGTTTTTTCTTCTTCCTTGCTGTGTGAATTTGCCAATGCTCCTCCATAGTTTTCCGCATTTCTGCAATAGTGGCACCATCAGGATCTGCTAATGGGTTGTTAAGAGTAGTGGGAGGACAAACCACTTCCTCACATCCTTCAAATGGCACAGGAGATGGGTCAGTGGAAGTTGAAGGAGTGACTATTAACACCTCATTCAATTCTTTCCTGTCATTCTATAAGGCTCAAATGATGGGTAGTGGAAGAGCTAGGGGTGCCCTCATTTCCCACAGTTAAATTCCCCACTGATTCCTTTGGAGGATCATGTGCAGATGTGGTTAAAGGAGGGATCCTAATTGTAGGAAGTTTGGTCACCTTCTCAACTTGGAGAGTAACAGTAGCAGATTCCTTTTGATTATTGTTAGAGTTCCTTCTAGAAGAGGGGTGAAGCCTATAGCATCTATCCAATATATGCCCTAACATTTTGCAATGTTGGCAATAATAAGATTTTTGCTCAAGCACCACTGCATGCCAGAAACCTTCCTTATTAGACCCTATCCATACACTCTTCAACTCTTGGAGGGTTATATCCCTTTCAATGAGAATTCTAACAATTGCAGGCCTTGCTTTGTTGTAGGTAGGGGTATCCACCTTTAGAGGTGTTCCCAAAGCACAACCAATATTGAATAGAGCATTTAAATTAAAGAATTGGAGAGGGACTCCAGGCAATTTGAACCAGAGAAGCACCACAGGTGGTTCCTTTCTAGGATCAAAGTCTGGAATCCATTTCATGATTTTCATAGCGGTTCCTGCAATTATAATGGACTACTTAGCAAACAACCTAGCATAATCCTTATCCACAGTGAGTTGGATCAAAAGTTGTCTCCCATCTAATAGACCCACTTTCCATGCGCTAATAAATTTGAGAATCAAAAAAGTTCCTGACTAACTCCATTTTTGGATGTCTCAAAAGAAATTTACCAATAAGAGTAAACTTCACATCTTCATTTAGGGATTGTAACTCCTATTCAAAAAAGAAGATGGCCGGTTCACCATCTTTAGTACCTAATGGATGGATGCAAGGACAGGTCCCCTTACCGGCAGCCGCATCATGGAAAAACTGTGGGAACACTAAGTTGTGAGGATCTTGTAAAGTGTCAAGCTTTGCCCACCACTCCCGCATAAGTGGCCTTAGTCCACTGAACATTAGTTTCCACATCAATAGGAAAAACCATAGCCTCAGACTCCAATGGAACAGTAGAAATTCAAATTCCTTCAACACCGGGGAAGGGTCAAAACCAGAATCCTGCCTCCAAAGATGAGCCCAAAATGAAAAGAAGCCACAGGAAATAGCAAACCCCCCCCTACACACACACACACACACACACACATACATGTATACATTTACATATATATACATGTATACATATACATCTATATACATGTATAAATATACATATATACAAGCGGCGCCTGTGTTCGCTGCTCGCCGTAGGACCCATCACGGTCTGCGGCTCCGTTTCCTGCTTCTGCGGTGTCATCCCGCCGCGGTTCGTCTGCGCAGCTTTTGTCGAACTGAGGTTTTGACTCTGTCAAGCTCATTTGAGGTTCCTGTCTGTTGTTTATTGTCTTCTGCGCAGCGCCCTGGCCTCTTCGGCCCTCTGCCCGACTTTTACTTGCTGTGATGGAGCTTCCTTCTTCTTCGGTTGAACCTGGGAAAACCTCCTTTGCCCACGTTGTGAGTAATCCTCGGGGGGGAGACGGCGGTTGTGTTCCCTTCAAGTTATAAGAAGAATGATAATGATACATGTGACTGCCCCTTTATTAAGAATGCAAACAGAAAAAGTGGGAAAACAACACTCTTTTTCCCTGAGTCAAAAATTTCAACCCTGACTAGCGAATTCAAGTTTTCTCTCATTGGAAAATTTCAGTGGAGACACCCCCCTATGGAGGTTATCAAGAAAATTTTTTATGGCCTCAAATTAGCAGGAAAGTGGAAAGTGGAGCTCATGGATGAGAGACATGTTTTGATTCAGTTAACCGCGTCTGAAGACTATACTCGAATTTTCTCTAAAAAATATCTTAACATTACTGGTAAACCGATGAAGCTACTCAAGTGGTCTCCGAATTTCGACTCAAATCATGAAACTCCAGCTGCACCGGTATGATTTAGTTTATCCAGTCTCAAACTGCATTTTTTTCACCATCAGGTTTTCTACTCTATTAGAGTCATCCTTAGGATCTGCCTACTTTCAACCTAACCACCCTCAGTGGACATAATAGAAAGAGATATTACTTTAACTGATATTACTGAAGTCTGGCTGGGCACAACCCATAATGATTATTGACAACAAATCATCATGGAGCACAAACCCCCATATTGTCCCCCATATTGTACCCATTGTGTTTGGTCATGTCCTTGATAAATGCCACAAATTTCATCCAAATTTGAAATCTAAGGTTTAAGTGAATAAGGATGGGTCTAATCCCACTGCTCTGGACATTTTAATTACATCTGGGGAGGATACTACCAGACAGGAGGTGTTTGATGCCCTTGAGGAAACCCCCATTAAACTTTTTTTTACTGTTACTACGAGTGATGTGATACTTACAACTTCAAAGCTCATAGAAAACAATACTGATTGACTATTATTTACAAATGATAGTGTTCAGACTGATAATCAGGAGAGCCTCGTAGCTCCATTTCTTCAGAAAGTATCCGGCGTAGAGACAACTCATACTTCACATATACTAGAACCTATTGCGGGTACTACAGTTGGTAATCCTTCTGCTTCAACTCTACCACCCCATTAGACTGATTCTTTGGAAGATGAATGGCAGACCAATTCCAGGAAGAAGAAGAAGAATGGAGGCCGACTCCAGCTCGAGAATATATTAAATGATTCACTGGTTACTACTGGCAATGACAATCACCTTAACAGCTTATTAGTTTGCTCCTACCCTAGAACTAGAGGCAGAGACAAGACCAAATTGAATCGCTTTTTAGCCACCTGATCCTATGTATTTCGACACTATTAGGATTTTTATTTAAGTATCTAATGTAATTTTCTTTTTTTTTTCTAGTTTTGAAACCATTTGTGATTTTTCTGTGGGCAGGATGCCATGCTTGGACCCTCCCCCACATTGTATCTATATCTTTCTTTCTATTTAATATATTAGCCTTTTGGGCTTTCAAAAAAAAAAAAAAATATATATATATATATATAAATACATCTATATATATATACATTTACGTATACATCTATATATATGTATACATATACATATATATACATCCATATATATGTATACATATACTTACGTATACATCTATATATATGTATACATATACATATATATACATCCATATATATGTATACATATACATATATACATGTATAAAAATAGATATATATACATAGAAAATAAAATGGCGCGGTTGTTGTTCACGCTCTGCTAGGGATTAGTCTCTATGGCGAATCTTGATTTCTCCTCCACTGCACTTCTCTTCGTCGTGTGTCGCTTTCGCCTCTTTCGTCTTCATCTCGACGTGATTGCTTGTTCTCGTGGTCAAAGGGTTCGAGTTGGGTTGGGCTCGGCTTCTGCGACGTCTCGTGCTCATAGAATACCAAATTTGACGCGATTGCTTGATCCCAACCAAACTCGTTTGGTTCGGCTTCTGCGACGTCTCCTGCTTTTGCATTGTGTGTCTCTCTTCGTGCTTTGAAGGGATTTCCCGCGGATTCCTTCGGTGTTTGCTCTTTCCTTTACTGTACTTTCACTGTCCTTATGTTGCGCCTCTTTCTTTTGACAATGGCTTCAGACAGATAGTATGTTACTGCCCTTGCGAGTGTCCACGCCTCAAGTACTCCAAAATCGTGCTCTTTCCCGCCGGTGGAGCACATCAAGAAACCTTGAAGAAAGAATGGAAAGTCCGTTATCTTTTTTACAGAAGCTGAATGCAATCAACTTGCTTCCTCCAGTCGTTTGAATTTGATCGTGAAATTTTTTTATGACCGCCTCAAAATAGAATTTATTCGTAAGGAATTTGAGCTTATGCATTTTGTTGGAGAGTAAAAAATTGGACTTTTGGATGGAATACACATCCTTATCCAACTTAATAATGAAGAGGATTACATGCATTTGTTTGCTAGAAGAGTAATCTTGATTAATAACAGAGCAATGAAGATTTTGAAGTGGTCGGTGTATTTTAACCCACAAATGGAACCACCAATCATTCCGGTCTGGATTTGTCTCCCTAGCCTGAAGTTTTATTATTTTACTCAAAATATTGTACTCTATTGTCTCAGCATATGGTAAGCCACTCAAAACGGATATTCCTACTTTTAATCTTTCTTGTCAATCTGAAGCCAGAGTACTTGTTGAAAAGGACATCATTTCAATCGCTTCTGAGAAAATTTGGTTAGACACGCAACACCATGAATATTGACAAAAGGTTGTGATTGAGTCTTTCCTTTCGTACTGTCTGAACTGTCGTATGTTCGGCTACTCCAATTCTCAATGTCATTATCTACACTTCCATCCCAGAACAAAGAAGCAAAGTGCTTTGCCAGAGAAACAGATTCCTCCCTCCTGATCTGCTCCAAGTTATTGACAATTTTGATCATCAAAAGGACAACCCTGAAGATGTCACTATCCTCGCAGGTAATACGTCCACCATTCAGCCTCCACACAATACTCATGATGTCGGTCCCCAGTCTATGTAACCTACTTTCGTGGCGGCAAGACAAACATATCAGACTTTACCTGTCATAGAACCTATCACTGATGTAACAGGTGACAATATTTCTACTACTTTTTTACCGTCTCATCGGGTTGAGCAAGTTTTTAATATTACTCATGCGCATGAGGTGCAACAACCTACACATGTCTGGCCACCTTTGAACCAATCCACTAATCAGATGAGTCAATCCTCAGATGAGAAATGACTGGTTTACACATCCAGGAAGAAGAAGAATGGAGACCTTCATGAGCTCAGGAATCTAATGAATGATACTTTGGTTACTTCAGGTAAAGGTACGCACCTCAAGAATTTGTTAACTAGCTCCCTTCCGAGAACTAGAGGTAGCGATAGGGCTAAATTAAGTCGTCCCAAGTTTTTTGCGCGCGTTGGTGGTTTTGATTTTTTTGATTCTATATGTTTCTTTTCTTTTTTTTTTCTTTTAGGATTTTGTAAGTGTTTGTACCGTCTGGGTTGGGTGTCTTTTTTTGAGCTTACTCATACAACTTATTTGTATCTTTTCCTCTTCAATATATTAGTCATTTGGCTTTTAATATATATATATCGATGACGCTCTCACAACTCGTTCACACGTCGTCTCCTAACCTGACGCGGCTTGCGTCGTCTCTCCTCACCGTAGTCGGCGACACGCCTATCACCCTGCCCGACAGCTAACAAAGACCCTACTACTGCAATCACTTTAAACTGTTTGGTTACACCTCTACCAAATGCTTCAGGCTTCACCCACATTTGAGATCGGCAGGTCCTAACAATATCATCCATGTGGAGGAAAATATGTCATACATGGAAATGTTTAATGAGAATTTGACTCATAAGACTACTCACCAACCAGACCAACAGCTTCACCCTACTGTTGTTGAGGCAGCTCTTTCTCAGACTGAAAATTCTATAAATTTTGTTATAACAGGTGCTAGTCGAAGTGACTTGGAACCACTTATTGCGAGAGAAGAGGGCACTTAAGTTATGGAGGAGTGTCAGGATCAAGATGTGCTGCAGGCTGAATTAGATCAGCAGGTTGCCTTCATTGAAGATCCACCTATTGTTCACACGGGACTACCTCTGGCAGATGATTGACAAGTTTACAAATCTAGGAAGAAGAAGAAATGAATGTCAGATCTCAGTATCTTTTAAAATGACTGTATCATTGTTTCGGATGAAAACTCACATCTCAGTATGTTACTGGACTCTCCTTAGATCCAGAGGAAAGGAAAGTGGTACACCCACCGACTACACCCACCATGATTATGAGTTGTTTCTTTTTATTTCATTTCTTGGGGAATACGTTTGTAATCCCTGTGAGTGGGCTCAAATTCTATTGCTTCAAAAGCTAGTTGCATCTGAAGAAAGGAAGATCAACAGAATCTCCATGAGTCAAAACTTTCAAAAAAACCAAAAGGACCTCTACAACATTTATACACACCTTAGCCTGACTTAATAGTTGCGACCTTTGGTGTAAGTCCCTCGAGTCGGGGGTTTGATCCATGCATAAGATCGAATTGCACACATTTCTAGAAGGGGGTTACACCTCTCGGTTAGACTATGAGGTTGATCGGCGATCAACCTTTTAAAATAAAGAAATAAATACACACACACACACATACACGGATCACAGACACATACATATAGACAGAGGCACAAACACGAACACACATACACAGACATACACATCCCGACGAACAGACAAACACACATGCACACATATAGAGAGAAACATTAGTAAATTAGCATCAGATTTAACGTCAGTAATTTTTCGACGCAAATTTTAACATTAGCATTTGGCGGGCTTCATAAATTAGCATAAAATTTGGTATTAAACTACATAAATTATAAATTTGGGTATTAAACTACATAAATTTTAACAGTAAACCCAAATTATAAATTTATGTAGTCTTCGCTAATTTACTAAATGGGTTGGAGAAAAGACTACATAAATTTATAATTTGGGTTTTAAACTTTGGTATTCTGGGTTTAATACCCAGAATACCAAAGTTTAAAACCCAAATTATAAATTTATGTAGTCTTCGCTAATTTACTAAATGGGTTGGAGAAAAGACTACATAAATTTATAATTTGGGTTTTAAACTTTGGTATTCTGGGAAGAGTCACACGAGAAATGGTGTAGGTGTAATTATAGATAAGAGTTTGAAAGATAATGTTGTAAAAATTAATAGAGTTGAAGATTGAATTATAGCCCTAAATATTATTATTGATAATAAGATTTTTAATATTATAAGTGTTTATGCTCCTCAAGCAGGTTTAGATATAGGGTATAAGGATAAATTTTGGAATTACCTCGAAGATTTAATACAAATGATACCGATTGAAGAAAAATTTTTTATTGAAGGAGATTTAAATGGATATGTCAGTAAAGTGGTAGAATATTTCAAAAATATTCATGGTGGCTATGTAGCTTTGAGTGACAAATGAAGAAGGTAGAGTGATTTTAGATTTTGCTTTAGAGTATGATTTTGTTATTACTAATACTTTATTCAAGAAAAGAGGTGAGCATCTTATTACTTATAAGAATGGATCTAATAAAACACAAATTGATTGTTTTCTTAAGAGAAGAAGAGATCGTCGAGATTGTAAATATTGTAAGGTCATTCCAAGTGAGAATTTAAGTTCCTAATATTGATTATTAGTTCTAGATTTTAAGATAAGAGTTGTAAAATAAAGAATACTAAGACTAATCATCGTAAAATTATATGGGGACCTAAAAGACACAAATATAATTATTTTTATGAGTAAATTCCTAATATTGATTATTAGTTCTAGATTTTAAGATAAGAGTTGTAAAATAAAGAATACTAAGACTAATCATCGTAAAATTATATGGGGACCTAAAAGACACAAATATAATTATTTTTATGAGTAAATATTTCAAAATTTGGGATGTTCATGAAAAAACTAATGCTATGTGAGATAAAATATCAAACACTATTAACAATTAGCAAAAGAGGTACTTGAAGAATCATAAGAAAAAAATTTCTATAAAGAATAATAATGTGCAAGAAAAGATAAAATATAAGAAGATATGTTATAAAAATTTGTTTTAATGTAAGCGCTTAGAGAATTGAGAAAAATATCAAATAACTCGCATAGAGTCTAAAAGAAATTTGAGACCCTAAAATTCTGCTTTTAGTGATCTTTAAAACAGATCTGATATTAAGAAGAGTGAAAAATATATGTATAAACTAGTCAAACAAAAAGAAAAGAAAAGTAAAGTTTGTTTAACTCAAGCAAAGCATTAAAAATGAAAATAAAAAAAATGTTTCTTAGAAAAGATATTCAACATAGGCAGGTGAGTTTTTTTGATAAACTTTTTAATGAAATTTTTAAAAATACGATCGACCATAGTGATCTTAATATCTTTAATAATAATAAAATGTTTCATTTTTACCGTTGCATTAATTAAAAAGAAGTTCAGGAGGTTTAAAAAAAAAACCAAGTGTGGAAACTCTGTAGGACTTAATGATATCCCAACTGAAGTGTAGAAATTTTTACGAAATTTGGAAATTTCTTAGCTTACTAAACTCTTTAATATTATTTTAAAAACTAAAAAAATGTCTAAGGAATGGTTGAAGAGTATTTTGTTCCCCATTTTTTAAGAATAATGGGATGCACAAGAGTGTGCAAATTATAGAGAAATTAAGTTGATATGTCATACTTACAATATGGGAGAGGGTAATTTAACATAGGTTAAGATGTATTACAAAGTTTTCTCATAATCAATTTGAATTTATGTCGGGCAGGTATGCTATGGAAGCTATATATTTATCGAGATGTTCGATGGAGAAGTTCTGAGATAATAGAGAGGATCTACATTTGATTTTTATTGATTTAGAAAAAAAACTTACGATAAGGTTCCAAGAGATATCCTTTGGAGAGTTCTTGAGAAGATCAAGTCATTACAGATAAGTATACTAGAGTTGTTACTTGTGTTCGAACTGAAGGAAGATTGACGATTTATTTTCTTATTTCTGTTGGATTACATCAGGGATCGGCTTTTAGACCATATCTTATTTTTGCTTTAGTTATGGATGGAGTTATGGATGGTCTTATTGGACATTTACAGGGGGATGTACCTTGGTGCATGCTTTTTGTTGATAATATCCTTGTCGTGGATAAGACGAGAGAAAAAGCTCAGGAAAAACTTGAATTATGAAGGTCTACATTGAAGTCTAAAGGCCTTAATTTGAGTAGAACTAAAATTTGAGTAGAACTAAAACTGAGTAGAACTAAAACTGAATACATGGAATGTAATTTTAGTAGTAGCAGCTCTAGTGACAAAAGTGTACCTTTGGGCGATCAAATTATTAAAATATGTGAACGATTTAAATATCTCGGGTATGTTATTCAAAGCGATGTGATATGGATGGGGATGTTAATTATAGAATTCAAATTAGTTGGTTAAAGTAGAGGAATGCTTCGGGCCTTTTGTGTGATAGAAAGGCACCGCTTAGACTGAAAGGAAAATTTTATAAGATGGTGGTGAGACCTACAATGCTCTATGGCGTTGAATGTTGGCCTTTAAAAGAGAAGCATAATACTAAGTTAAGTGTTGCCGAGATGAGAAGTGGCTTTACACTTAGAGACAAAATGCGAAATGAATATTTTCGTGATAGGGTTGGTGTAGCTCCGGTGGCGGAAAAATTAGAGAGAGTCGTCTTAGATGGTTTGGTCACATTAAACGTCGACCATCTGATTATCCGAGGAGTAGAGGTTTTGGATTCGACTTATGCTAAGAAAGACGGAGGTAAACCTAAGAAGACTTGGGCTTATTGTATAAAAAAATGATCTTAATTTATTAGAACTAGATGAAAATATGACTCTAAATAAGACGCAATGAAGAAAAAAGATTCATGTAGCTAACCCCACATAGTGGGATTAAGGATTTGCACATAGTGGGATTAAGGGATTAAGGATTTGTTGTTGTTGTTGTTGTTTGTTGAGAATTACTTTTATTCTTAATTTTGACTAGATCTATTGGTAAGTTTGTAAATTAGGAGGAATTGGTTTCTCAATACTTTCAAAAAAATGTATGTTTCCTCAAGTTTATTTTCTACATGGTATCCGAGCATTACACAAGTCTAAAGATAAGAACTAAGTCTCAAACAGAACAAAGTACTACACCATTGGAACCACTTTGTGAACCAAAGATGGGATAAAGTGCTACATTGTGGGAGCCACCTCTTGAATCTGTAGGGGCCACCATTAGAATCCTATCTACTTAGTTGATGATTTTGGTTTTAGTTACTTAAATACAAAAGATTGTCAAACCCCTTAAGTATAATCAAGTTGAACCACTAAACATTGAGGAACATTTTGGCTTAATGTTTAGAAATTTATCAGAAACTACAAAGTTAAGCATGCTCGTGCAGGAGCACTTCTTTAATATGTGCTCTCTAGGGAAGTTGCACCCATGGGTAAAAATTATGAGCTCATCAAACCAAACTGGAAAATAACTCGATGGGTAAGCGTTCGGGCTAGTACAAATGGTATCAGAGTCTCGTTCGCCAAGTTTGGGTTGAATTTGTTAGGGTGTTGATCGTCTGCTACTTCATCTCCTTTGAATGACACAGAAACCCTTTGCTTTGAACGTTCGTTACTTCATCTGATTCATGAAATAACTGAATTTTAAAATTTAAAAAGAAAGACAAATAAAATACAGTTTTGGCAGTTATAGTCGCACCCCTCACAAGAAATTATAACAAACGCTCCACACTTCTCCTCATTCAAAATAGAGAAACGAGCGAGAGACAACGGAAGAGATTGAGATGAGGAATTCCACTGGGTCAAGCCTAAATCGAAGGGAGGAAGATGAAAAATGATATATTGGCTCTGTTGAGAGGAGAGCTTTCGTGCGTGATGTTAGGGCATCCGAATAATATATAAGGTAAAATGGTACATATTATAATAGAGTCACACCACCTCACAGAAAATGCTAACGAACGCTCCGCACTTCCCTCATGCAAAAGAGACAAGCGAGCGAGAGACAATGGGAGATAATAAGAGGAGGATTCCACTGGGTGAAGCATAAACCGAAGGGAGGAAAATGAAAAAGGATATATTTGACTCTGTTGAGAGGAGAGCGTTCGTGCGTGATGTTAGGGCATCCAAACAGTATATAAGGTAAAATAGTTTGGATTATAATTTAATGATTAAATTATATTATATATATATTTATTCATTTAATGTTAATCATAAACACACATAGATCAGGAAGAAATTGAAGGAAAATTCAATTTCAAGATCGAAGGACAAAGCATTTTAAAAGATAATGTATGTTTTTTTTTTAAAAAATTAAAATTTAATTTACTTAATTTAGAATTAATATCAAATAAAAAATATTAATGTTTAACAACAATTTAGGTTCGGCTTTTGAGCTTAGACGGTTAGAGATTAGAGATTCAGTGAGAAAAGCAAGCTTAAAAATGTGAGTAATTATTTTTATTTATGCATTAAATTAATATTTTATTAAGTGGTTCATTAGATGGTGGAAAATCAATATTTCATCCATGTCTGGCATTTTGAAAGTATGGAATTATATCACAAATGAGAGGAAAAAAATAGACATATGAAGGTATATTTTAATGAATATTAAATTGATATGAAATGAAATATAAAAGATAAGTCATACAGGATTACCCCTAGATGATACTGGCAGAGGATGCAATATACCCTTGTACGTTAAAGAAAATGATAAAGGTTTATCTTAGGTGCAATTTTGTAGGGTAAATACGGGTACAATTTTTTGAGGATATCTTCGCATACATTTTTTAGGATACCTTTGAGAAAAATGGTAGTTTCATTAAGACCTAAAATGTTTAAAAGGATAAATAAAAGTGAAATGGAAAGAAAAAAAACTAAAGTGAAAATTAACAGTTTTATAAAATAATGAATTGTATCTTCTTTTAATCGTTTATGCATAACATTGACATAACAATTTAATGTATATTAAGATTATAATTGCTCACTAAGTCAAACTTATTGTTAAAATTAATAATTTCTTTCAGAAAAATAAAAAGTCGTAGGTTGAAATGTTTGGTAGGAGAGAATTGCTTTACAGAAAGACCACCGCTGCTAAGTATTTATGATAATATTTTCTTTGTACTGTCTCCTTCATATAGTAATATACTGTTCAACACTGGTTTGAGATACCTTTAAATAATGTTGTTTCAGGATGATGTGTTTTACTTCACTTAGTGAATTTTAGTGGCACTTTTATATAATAGAAAATTCTATAAATTTGTGGATAATTATTTAAATGTTTGCCCAATCCGACAACAATTCTTGACTTAGTTAATTCTATGCTATCAGGCTAGATCGTGACAATTCAATGACACAGAAACCTTGATTTCTAACAATCATGATCTGCATCAAGCTTGCCTGAGACTATTTTGAATATCTTCCAGCAATGACATCATCGTCATGGTTGTTCAAATGAATCGACCTCATCTTCTAGTCCACAAAGCAAGGCTAGCATTCTCCTGCTGCCATATCTCTGCTTGCAGGCCCTCAATTGCCCTTCTCTGCACTTGTATTTCTTACTACAGTCCCATCAATGTTTTCCTTTGCCACCAAAACTCTCCCTGCAGTTGAAATCTTCCTGTTGCAGGCCCTCTATTAGAACCCATTCATCCAAACTATAAGCCCTACTCTAGAGCCCCACCTCTTCCTCGCACCGGAATTCTCCCTGCAAGATCTCATCTGTTCAATTATTGTTGCTAGAAACTTCCTAGCAGCAATCCTCCACTGATTTCTCTCTACAGACACCTTCTTCACCTGAGTTCTCCTATCTTAGAGCAGCAATAAGAACAACATCATCAATAGCCAGTTTTACTCCATGCAACAACCAAACCTCTACCAGTAGATGCAGTAGGCAACTCCTAGAAGCAACCCTAAATACACATGGCATTTATGAACAAGTACATGATGAAGACATCTAGTTTTAATCTGAAGGTTCCTGAATATCACATCAACCTAATGACATACGAAGGTAATATATCTTTCTCAATGCTCTAGTCAACTATTAAGAGGCTTCTACATCCAGATCAATCAGACTTAAAGATGGATTACACTAAAAAATCGTTGGAAAAAAAAGATGTGGAGTTTTCTAAGGATATTTCCTTCCTTTGTTTTATATGTTCCACAATTAGACATGCATCTCCTTGAGTTATCCAGCTCAATTATGATTTGACATCAAGTTTTGAAATATTTTTGGGGGAAAACAGTTCTCACTGCAATATACCTTATCAATAGAATGCCTAATAAGGTATTTAACTTCAAAACACCTCATTATATTTTAATTGTTACCTATCCTCGTATCAGAGTTTTCTCTTCTACTATATCGCTTAAAATCTTTGGGTGTGTATCCTTTGTTCACATCCATTTTTTAAATCACAAAGAATTTGACCCTACATCTATCAAATTCTTTTTTCTTGGTTATGCCTCCAATAAAAAATGAGTATAAGTGTTACTCTAATGTTATCAGAAAATACTACAACCCCATTGATGTCACATTTTTTTTTTAAATAAATCCGACTACCTCAAATCTGATGTTCAACGAGAGAGCGCAAATGAACAACAATTTTAAAATGCACTTGACGACACCTACACAGCCTCACCACCTACTCCAACTAGCCCTCTTATCCTGGATGAGGATATCCAACCAATTCAACCAACCCAAGTTGAAGTCTACAACAAAAAACTTCATGCGTAAACAATAATGAAGAAAAATATTAAGCAAGTGGAAGACAAGTTGCATGGACATAGCTACTCAAACCAAAATTGGGCTCTGCATTCACTTGAGGTTTAAGGTCATGTGTCTAGCACTCAAGAGTTATCTCCTCTTCCGATGGAGAAAAGGAAAATTGCATTAGATATTCAATTCAGAAGTATGTAGCTTATGAAAAGCTATCCTCATTCTACAAAGCTTTTGTTTAAAACATTGATAATGTGCATATTTCTAAATCCATTTATGAAGCTTTTGAAAATTCCAAAATAGAGGAAGCAGTTAAAAAGGAGATTCTAGCACTGAGCATAATTACACTTGAATTCCTATAAAACTCTCTCAATATAAGAAATTTTGATATAAATGGGTGTTCAAGATCAAATACAAAGTTGATAGAGTATTAAGAAATTCAAACCCAGACTTGTAAGAGTTTTCACTCAAACCTATGGAATTAACTATAAGGAGATATTCACACAAATTGTAAAACTCGACACTATTCGAAATCTCATTTTGGTGACAGTTAACAAAGAATGGGAACTGCATCAACTTAACAACATAAAAAATGTATTCTTGAACGGGGATTTGGAAGAAGCGGGTATGGATATATCACCATGACTTGAGAATGATTCCAACAAACACCAAGTATGCAAACTCAGGAAGTCTCTATATGGGCTTAAGCAATCACCAAGAGTATGGTTTGAAAGGTTTGCGAAAACTAAGAGATCTAATAAATATTCAAGAGGTCAAATTGATCATAATTAATTTATAAAACATGCTCAAAGAGGTAAGATTGTTGTACTGATAATATATGTGGGTGATATGATACACATTGGTGAGAATTAAAAAGATATTCTCAAGATCAAAGAAGTTCTTATCATTGAGTTTGAAATCAAATAACTAAGAACCATAAAATATTTTATAGGTATGGAGGTAGCAAGATCCAAGAAATTATATCACAAGAGGAATTACATCCTAGATCTACTAAAGGAAACATATGATTGGATGCAAACTTTCTGATTCTTTAATGGTTCCCAACAATAAGTCCAATAAAGAAGAAGAAAGCATATCAATGAATAAGGGAAAATATCAAAGATTAGTTGAAAAATTCATTTACTTGTTACATGAGCGATTAAATATTGCATACTCTGACAACATTGAATCAACACATGAATAAAAAAAATGAATAGCATTTGGAGATGGTGTACATAATTCAGAGATTCTCAAGAAGACTCCTAATTATGAATTATTTTTTAAGAAAACAAAAACATAAAGGTAGAAGTCTACAATGATACAAGTTGAGCTTGGAAACTCAATGATAGAATGTCCAACAAAAATTATTGCTCCAATTTATGGGTAAATCTAGTTACATGGAGAAGTAAGAAGCACGTTGACGTATATAGAAGCAGCACTGAATCAGAGTACAGGGCACTCGCCTTAAGAATCAGTGAAGGGATTTGGATTCAAAAATTATTAAAAGAACTTGAGTGCACCTCCAATTGCCCTATACAGATGTTTTGTGACGGTCAAATAGCCATCAGTGCAATCAAGAATCGAATGCATCATGATAAGACCAAACATATTGAAATTGATAGACAGTTTATCCCTAAAAAAGGTTAACGATGGAATCATATAGATAAGCTAACAAGGCGTGATGTCTTCACCAAAGCCCTTCCTTTAAGCACCTTCTCAAAGTTCAATAAAAAACTTGATATCTACAACATATGACCCAGCTTGAGGGAGAGTGCAAAATGCTGAGAAGTTCGGCTCATCTGCATGGTGGGTTCACCGATTGCTTCACATAATAATAGAAAGATTTGATTAGGGATATTTTTAAAAACAACTTTCTTAGCTTTATTCCTGTCCTATTTTTATGTTTCATTATTTTTTATTTCAGAATTATTTCCTTTCCTAATTTAGACTAGATAAAATTGGTAAGTTTGTCAAACAGAAGGGATTAGTTTCTCTCTATATATATAGCCTGCATGTGAATTATTAAAAAAAAAAGAGTAATTTTCCTCCCAAAATTTATTTTCTACAAAAAGCATCAACAAGCAAAAATTTTTCTGTCATTCAAAGCAGTGAAATCATATGATCCAAGCAATGTTAAAGAAAAAATGTGTAAACGTGCACATACACACATTTTTTCTTTAACATCGTACCCACACACACATCAATCTACTTACATTCTATCTTCCTCAGACTTGTACGTGATTAATGCATTTGATGCAGGGGTCAAGTTGTAAGGATCATATGCTAAAAAGTATGCTTTGTCCACTCCTTTCTTACTCATAGAGAAATCTGATTTGCCACCTGAACATATATTTAAACAGATTATATGAGAAGCACCAGTGGAAAGTAATCTTTTTTGACGCTCAAGGATCCCAGTAAAACAGTTGGGTCGAATTTCAGCTTCATCAATACCATCACAGGCTACCTCTTCCACAGTTCTTGACGAATTCAGCTCAGAGTTGCATACTTTTGGCATTTGTATAGACTGAGTAGGTTTCTTACTGCTGTTGCTTTGAGCAGTCTCTTCCAGCAGATTGATTTGAGGTGAAAACCTAATATCATGATCAGAGGAGCATCTCTTATCAATGAAGTCATTTTGTGTTGGCGTTTCAATTGTACATTTCTCTATGATGCTTGCCTCGGAGTTTTCTTGCTTTCTGCCAGAACAGCTCAACAAACTAAATGATTTCCTGTTCTTTTTGTAGCAAGCGGAGAGGAGCTTTATTCTTATCTCTACATAACATCCCAATATATTCTGAAATGAACTTGCAATTGATTTCCATGATTTCTCTGCCTTTCTAACATGTTCTGGATGATTAAAATCAATTGTAGCAATTGCAAGGCCTTGAAATTGAAGGGTATACCAGATCAGGAAATGAAACTTTCAATATAAACTATAAAAGTAATAAAACAATACAACAACAACAACAACAACAACAACAAAGCCTTAATCCCACTACGTGGGGTTGGCTACATGAATCATTTTTCTCCATTGTGTTTCTCCATTGCGTCCTATTTAGAAAAAAGTAATAAAACAATAGCCATAATAAAATTTGAAAGATAGAAGCGCTTTAGCACATGACCCAGAGTAAGATAACAATTCAAGAACAACAATGAAACTGTTAGTTTCACAATTCTTTTGTGCAAAATTTTTAATAGCAATCTATATTATCTTGTCATATTGCGTCCTGCAATTAAAGAGAATTTTGTGCGCTTGAGCATCATCAGCATTGGTTCACTACTATCATTGAAGAAGTGCATCATTTGCAGGTTATTCCCTAGCGAATGCCATCACTACTATACAATGGTAGGAGATTGTGAACCCCAAAAAGCTTATGATGGTACTTTCTAGTGTTTTGATGATTACAAATCTAACTTGTTTAACTTGGTTACATATTGGAATGATACTAATTTAAATGTTCAACATACTGAAAAACTTGCATTCAAAATTCTAGAGAAGACTGTAGTTCAATTTAATAGCCTAGCTAATTCAAGGACAAAAATTTTGAAGATGAAGCTTTACAAGTATTTAAAATGTCATTGTTCTTTTATATATTTGAGTCTTACATGTATATATTTCATGAAGAAGACAACCAACATATGCATATAAGAGCTTCGATAAAAAATAATCTAAACTGATCATAGCAAAATATATTGTGCACATTCGTATCTAATGGAAACGACTAGTCAATAAAAAACTTTCAAAAATCCCATACACAAAAGCGCTTAATTATTGGATTAGCATTAACCCTAGATCCACGATGATGTTTATCCTGATATGAAAAGAAAAGGATAATTATTTCTCTAACCAAAAGAAGTAAAATATCACCCCCTGCAACAATTTTTCCCGTTTGAAGATTGCAGATTACAAAAACAAGCCAACCAACCCAGTCAAAACAACCTTTGCTAGAATTTTTGGTTAAGTAAATTTGAGCAAAAATTTAGCAGCAAAACCAATATCAAAACAGAAAAAATTGCCCAAAAAGCCTCCTCAAAGAATACAATAGCATCCAGAAGACTAAAATGAAAAATAAGTTCTCCCAACAAGCTCCAATTTCAAAATTTGAAATAAAAAAAAAAGATTTAATTGCAATATTTGCCCTTGAAGCAATCACTCACACATAAGTGAATAATACATTTGTAAAGCAGATGCATTTCCAAAGAATATATAAAAGTAAGTGAATATAATCATCATCAGAATGTTAGGCCTTGGCTAATCTAACATTTAAAAGCAATTTAATATGTGCATGACTGGAATAGTAGATGACAGGGAGAAGAAATGAAACTCCATTTATTTTAACTACAAACAAAATTATAATAAAAAAGGTCCGTGTGTTTTACCTTCACTGAAATGTAATGCTGACAAGTTCCCTTCTTTCCGCAGAAAACTCCTTAGTTTACCAGACTGGAATACTGTCATAGCTCTTCTCCAAATGGTTTCAAGTTTTGCTCTATTGCAATGTCTTCCGGGGCAGTTCTGCTTGTTACACCCATAGCAGATGAATTGCTTCTGAATTGTTTTAGCTGAGTAAGAATCCAAAGCCTCACAGTCTGTCCAATTAAAGAAAAAAAGATAATGAAAAAAGTTGCAAATGCAAAGACGGAGAAATTTCCAAAAAATAATAAAAAAAACTAAGATCACCAGCTCAATTAGCTCAGCTTTCTATCACAATGAACAACAAATCAAATAGACTTTAACTCTTACCACTAAGCAAAGTCACTTTCGAACATTCCATAGATTCATGCACATCAGTGAGAGAAGGTTCTTGAGCACCAAATTGTAGAAGTGCCACAGTAAGCCAAGTTGCCTGATTTGTTGATGTTCTTAGTTGTTTTTCAGTTTCAGACAGAATTTTCAATGCATGACGAAGTTTCTGAATACCTGCCTGAGTCACTGCATCAAAAGTACAATAAGCTAAACAACTTCAAAATGAAACAAGAATTAGCAACTTTAAGCTACAAAGCTAGCAGTTATTTTGAGATTATGGTCAAATGCTTGAAAAAATAATACAGCTGTTCAACATACTTGACAGGGAGAAGACATGAAACTTAGCTTGAATTTTATTTATAGTGTGCAAAACCAAGAAATTAAAATAAATCAAATACACGGAATGAAATAAGGGCGGTTTTGGATGGAGGCGAGGTCCAGCAGAGGTTAAACAGTCGAGCTCTTCCTGCAGCCCAAGTGGAGGAAGCTAAGGCCCAAAACCAGTTTAGGACAGCTCCAAAAGAAGCTCAACTCAACAATTTAGCACAGAAGGTGGGGAGGTTCCAGAAGCAGAGAAGAGCTCAGCATGTGAGATGAGGGTATGCAAATGACAAGCAAATTTGCCGATTTTGTGATGAATGGAGATCGTTGAGGCTGTTGAGTAGTTTTTGGACCTTCTCAGCAGTTTTTCTGTTAATCTTTGTTCAGAGATTTGACAGTTTTCTGATTTCTTTTATTTTTTAATTTAATTTCCAGGTTAGAAGAACTATAAATTGAACTTATCAGCTGCAATGGATTTTTATGCTATTAGTAAAGTTTCCTTTGAGAAGAGAATGACACAAACTTGAAGAGTGCACTTCTATCAATTTGGTACCATTTGTGCTTTCGTTGCTCAATTGCTCACAATGAAGAATGAAGAGATGGCTACGGAGGCAAGTTTCAAGCAGCATGCTGAAGGGCAGGTTGAGAAATTTACCTTGCTCCTTGAGCAGAACAAGGCCACCATGGAGACTTGTCTGAACCAGCTTTAGCAGCCCCAAAAGGGGCATCAAGCCGGCGAGGCCAATACCAGCGCCGAGCTTTGGTTGACCTGAGGAACTCAGAACATTTGCAAAATTCCTCGGATGAGTTTGAATTCCATTTTGAAAACACTGCGTCTGGATATACCCATATTTGATGGTAGTAACGTTGAGAACTAGATTTACAAGATTGGCAAATTTATCACCCTCCATCTTATGGACACCTAAGATGAGACTTCTTATGGTTGCCTTCCACCTTGGCGGCGAGCCTTCCACCAAGTACCAATGGATGGAGAAAGGAAGAGCTCTTCTGAACTGGGAAATCTTCCTCCAAGAACTCCATAAACTGTTCGGTGCTATGGTTAATGATGATCCTTTGATCGTTTTGGTCGAACATAGAAGATGATACAAACTGGAACCGTCTCTCAGTTTCATGCTGAGGTTGAAGCACTCATGAACCGTCTCTCCGAACCCATGTTTTTAACTTTTTTATTTCAGCACTGAAGCAAGAAATTCGTCGCACACTACTGATTTCTTGGCGATTATCCCTGGTCGAAGCTATTGTTGTAGCTCAATTGTTTGAGGAGCAAATTGAGGATTTGGTCCATATACCGAAATGTGAGGTGTTTCGGTCTCTTGACGATGGAGTTGCACAAACCAGTTCAAAAACAACACATTGGAGTCTATAGTTCCTAATTCCGTTGTCAGAAATTTCCTTCAATCACAAAGAGGAAGTGCATCTTTGGGACCTACTCCACTTCACATCCGAAATCTCACCCTAACGGAATTGCACGAGAAGAGAGAGAAAGGCCTGTGTTTTAGTTGTGATGAAAAATACAACATTAATCAACATTGTAAAAACCGAGCTCTTGTGTGTGGTGAGGAGGATACGGAAGATGTGTCTGAGGAGACCGAGCGAGTTCTAGAAATTAGCATTGTAGATGAGTAGGTAGAGGACATTCTTAATTCCTTCTCCAACTAGTTGAATCCTCAGATATTTTGGATTATGGCGACACATGGAAAGGAGAGAGTAGCAATATAAATAGACACAGGTAACAACAATTTCGTATAGTAGGCCTTAGTAAATGTTGACCTCATTTTTGGTGAGGTCTAGTCTTCCTCTTAGGGTTTAGGATCTAGCCTTAGGGATCTCCCTTAGACTATCTTAGAATCTTAGAAGCGGGACCCGCTTCGTATTAGAAATTCTTACAATTCGGAGAATCGACACGTTCGATCGCCACAATTCACATCGCTTGCACTACATCGCTTGCACTGTCATCGCTTGCACTGTTACCTGTCGAAGACTCGAATAAACCTTTTGAAACGATGAATCACGGGTGTAAATTTTGTGAAATTTAAATTTTGACGCGTTTTTGGCCCGATTGTCGACGACGTCGTCCAAGCGACCCCAAATGACAAAACGGACTGTGCCGGTGCGTCCGGAACGTCGATTTTGCCTAAGCATAACACTCATTTTGTTACGACGCCGCGCGTGAGTAAATCACATATGAATTAGTATATCTATATATATATATATATATATATATATATTAAAAAGTAGAATTCTTATTTTCTTCTGGATCAAGTTTTTGGTGTAGTTGCAAAGTAGGAAAGATAAGTGGAGAATATAATTGCATACATTGTTATACTGTTGCATAGAAACAGTCGGGATCAACACACATGGTTAAATCCTTCTCCCGTACTCGTGCCTGGCCTTTCCCTTTCTCGGTATCGAGCCAACTGAGCTCCTCCCCCTCCACGCGAGAGAGAGTTGACTTCTCATTCGTCCTTGCCTGAAATTTTCTGCCCGCGACCCTCCTTCTCGAAGCCGTGCCAGTCTCCCCGAGCTGTGGTTTTCCTTTTCTCCTTTTCTTGATAATTTGACTCTGGGAAGCTTGTTCCCTGGTACACTTGAATGACAAACTCTCTCTTCTTCCCGATACTTTCCTCGCTGCCACTAGGCTCGCCGCTTGGTCCTAGATGTTTCAGTTGCTTCGCCTTCTGTGAGTAGGGAATGCGTCATTTTCTTCTTTGGTCTGATTCGAGTACCGAGGTGGATGGGGTGATCTTCTTTCTCTTCTCCTCTCTTCTCTGCCTATAAACACAGTTTCTTTTGGAATTTTGGGGGTTGTTGAAAAGTTTTCTAAAGAAAGGGGTAGAGATTTTGGTTGTGGGAGAAGTTTAGGAGGAGATTTCTGTGAGAGCATCTCCTTGAGGTGGTTTCAGGTGTTGCGGTGCTTTAAATTTGCATCAAAGGAAGGTACTCTTCTTCACCCCTTCTCAGTGCCCTGTTTCCTTTCGGTTTTCTCTCTGCCGAGCCTTCGAGCATGACCTTGTTGGATGGTACAGCATGCTAGTTTACTTTACTTTCATATATTTTTGAGATATTCGCATGTGAAGAATGAAATGTGAGCATGTGTTAGAAATTAGACTTGGATATTCGCTTAAGGTGGTGGATATATCCTATCATATTTATGTCGGCAGCGATTTGGATAATTAAAGCACGGTTTTGGAATAATTTCTACTCCTCTTGCAAACATGTTGGGATGTGTATTATGAAACTTTTCATTTATCTTTCGTTTAACATGAGATATTGAAGAATTTATTGGGTCTTTCATGCATGTTAGGGGGTTTCGGCTTTGGCATCTTAAGACTTGCTCTTGCTTAAAATGAATGCTAGAGAGTTCACTTTACTTTTTATACATATGTGGGGGCTGGGTTTAGCTCCTGCGGCTTTCCCTTGCTTGAAATGTATGCTATGAGAAAATTTATTTAATTTGGAAAGTGTTGTAGTTTGTTTTGAGGGCTTCGTTTAGCTCCTCGTGAGGCACCTCCCCTGTTCAAATATTTGTTGAAATGATTTCATGCTTGAAATATTTAGACATGCAGGTTGTTCCTTGGCTTTGGATGGCTCGTTCTTACCTTAAGGTGGCTGGGACTTTAATTTCTATTAAAGCCTGAATTTGTATCAATGTTTGAGTCTTGTTTTAGCCTTGTTGGGCTCAGTTTTAGCTTGGTTTGGAGTCTCGGCTTTGGCTTGAAATGACTATAACTCTATTTTTTTTATGGAAGCCTGAATTTTAATATTGTTGGGTGTGGTTTTGGTGCTTCTTAAACTCAGTTTTGGCTTGTAATGGCTCGGTTTTGGAGCTGTGTGGGCATTCGGCTTTCATTGCAGGAGCATGAGATGTTGACTTTTTGTTGAGGTGTTGAAGTTTTCTTTGCTAGCTTTAAGAGGCTCACTTTGGGCTCTTACTGATTTTCGATTTGTTTAGAAGTGGCTGAAATTTTAATTTCTATTAAAGCCTGAATTAATATCAATGCTTGGGTCCTGTTTTAGCCTTGTTGGGCTTGGTTTTGGCCCTAGTTGGGAGCTCGGTTTGCTTTATTTGGCTCTTACCTGAGAGGTGGTTTGGAGATGGTTTTGCTGTCTTTGGTTCCTACTCCTACCCGTGAGACCTATTGAAGTTTCTTGAGCTTAATCTACCCCCTCTTGTTGAGTTTGAATCATTTGAATGATTGTAGATGGATCAAACTTATTACTTTGAGAGATTGGTGATGTTTTATACTCTCCTATGCATATCAAAACTTGTAGGGAATTGATTCGAGTTTGCCTTAGCCATGAGCTTCACTTGTTGTTCCTTGGGTTTGCCTCAGCCGTGAGCCTCCTCTGCTCCTGTGCCTCGGGTTTTCCTTAGCCGTGAGCCTCACTTGTTGTTTCTTGGGTTTGCCTCAGCTGTGAGCCTCCCCTTTTGGTCCTTACCCGTGAGGCCTATTGGAGGTCATTGGGTGTGATTTGGTCCTTCTTGCTAGGCTTGATTGACTTGAGTGTTGTGGATGAATCAAGTTTGTCATCCCAAAAATTATAATCACTTTAGTTATCCTTTTATGTTTGTCAGGGAAGCATAGTAGCCATTGGAGTTCAAGCGGGAATCTTCTCAATGGTTCAAGGTGTACATTAGTAATGTTAAGTACCCAGCCCGAGATACATAGTCTTAGGGTGGAGCTCGACATGCAGAGGCAACATTTTGTTATAGATTTTTTTGTGTTCCCAATATGGAGCTTGGACGTGGTGTGGTTCTTAGAATGCAGTGGCTTCGTATCTTGGGGGCTTGTTTACATGATCATAATGAATTGACTATGGAGTTTCATTAGAACGACAAACAAGTCATGTTGGCTGGGAGTACCTCCATGCCTATCTGACAAGTTAGTTTCTTACAATTTAGTGCCATGATTAAAAAAGTTAGTATTAAAGGAATTTATTTGCTCATCAACACCAAACACTCTATTTGCATAGGTGGAATCCAATACAAATGAAATAGCAGAACTTGAGCCGTATTATCGAGGACGGTTAAGAGGACTATTAGATAGTATAGAAAAATCTTCAAAGAGCCTAGATATTTACCGTCATACATTGACCATCATATTCATTTACAGCATGGTTCAGTTCACGTTAATGTATGACCATACATGTACCCATTATGATGTCTCATTTCATCTCACCGAGGGAGTCAAAGGCAGGGGCAAGGTCGAGAGGCAAACGCCGAACCTAGGTGAGAACGACTTACGGAGAGGAGTCCATCGGTGCGAAACTAAGGTAGGAGACTGGCAAGCTCAAGGTAGGGTGTACTTAATGACGATGTAAATGATCGTCAATCAAAGGAGATGAAATGCTCAAAGAGGTCGATGAAGCCTGCAACATTATCGGAGTAGATAGCATAAGAGGGAGACGTTGCCGGAGGTTACAGCTAAGCAGAAACTCTACCACGCATGCAAACCGTGGCATCGTGTTGGGAGGGAAACTTGTAAATGTCTCGTGCAATCGAAATGAAGTAGTCCAGTAAAAATATCCTAGAACAACCTTCAAACAACTCTAGTGTGGAGGAATCGACATCGTGCAAGCAAGGGAGACGAAGTGAGAGATCGAATAGTTCAGGCTGCGAGACTTGTGCTTAGTATAGTGCAGTCTAGATCGCATGTAGATGAGGAAGACGAGTTTCATGTGTGTAGGACTCAACCAAGAGATATAAATGTCGCAACCCAGCCCAAGACTTAGAATTAATAAAGACGAATACAGACAGTGAAATTGTGGGAATTATATTTTCTATATCATTTAACAAATGAAAGAACAACTAAAGAAATTAAATTAAAGTAGTACAATTAAATTTACCTTATTACATGTTTGCATCTTCTATAAATAATCTCTTAAATTGTTCATTTTTAATCAATTAATTACACCTGAAAAGTTATTTTAAAACAATAATGAGCTAACCAAAGCCAATGAATATTCACACTCAAACTATGACAATACAAAGAAAAACAAAACAATATGCATGTCAGTCAACTCAGTATAAAACATTGAATAGTTTATGAATATGAAAAATTACGATATTTCAATTTATTTAATTTGTTTAACTATAGCAATAAACTATCAATATCATTTTTTTGTCTGTACAACATTCATAGGAGCATCATGTAAAAACTTTATTAGTTACTGTACTTCAATATCAATATTCTCTTCCATTTACGTTCACGGGTATCTTAGCGTTCCCCCGCTAGTACAGTAAAAGGGTGACTCCATCATAGTCAAGCATGCATATGTAAATATATTATAACAAACATTATCAAGTACTAATCATTTCATTCTCATTTGTATAACAGTCCATATATTTGCACACGAATCAATATTTATGAAAATTTAAACAATACTGAGTATACACGTTTTAAATTCTATCAAATCCAATTGAAGTACACAAGCTTGTTGATTGCAGCAAGGAAAGTGAATGCTTTGAAAGAAATTGTGTAACACTAAATTTTTTTACTTTTACAAAGTTATATCGTTGTAGATCCAAAGAGGTGTGTCTAGCATAGTTGTATTGATCCGGAGAGGTCGTATTGAGGGATAAGGAACTTTTACGAAGCGAAAGGGGATCGAGGAAGGTAATTGAAGGATCGAAGGAGTACATGCATACATCATATTCAAACAGATCGAGAGAGGAAAAGAGGTCGTCAAAGGCTAGGCGTGTCCCGACGCGTGTGATACTAAAAATGAGAAGACAAACCTCGTGCATTTGCAACAAAGAGATAGTCGTCATCTAGCAAACCAAATTGGTCTTTGGTTCTAAAGACTACGTCAACGAGTTACGGTGTGGGAAGGAGGAAGGTGACAATAACTCTCGATGTGCTCACGAAGACGAAGACGGAGGGTTCTACAAAGCTTGCACTTGTACCAAACGAGTGAGGTGTTCGATTAAATAAAGATGATTTCAAGCTTGCAAACAATCAAACTAGTCGAAGCTCAGCGCGATAGAAAGAAGATAAGATTTTTCTTGACTGTTGGGCGCATGCAAAAGGAGAGTTCATGCCCCAAACCAATCTAACGAAGAATTGTTGAGCGGCTCTGTGAAAAGGAGAAGAAAGGAGTGAAGTCGAACATGTGGGATAGAAGCTTGGGGAGTTTTCGGGTTGGACTTAATATTAAGGGTGAGAGTAGGGTGTGTAAATATATCATTTTGATTTAATGTTAATATTTTGTCAATAGAGGTAAGAGAAGCTAGCAGGAAAGCTTTGTGTTCAGGTAATGGAAGAGATCAATATGAGAGCCCATAAGGATTCAAGATCGAGAAAGGGGAGGTGTCAACAAAGAAAAGTCGGGCTTGATTTATTTAACTTTTAATTATTTATTAAAGCTATGAAGTAATGTTACATATAATGAATAAAATGTAAAATAATATTAATAATAATACTAATAAATTGTTACATATTATAAATGTTATATATTAATATAAATCTTAAAACATAAATGAAAATATATAAATTACATAAAATAACTAGAAAATTAAAATAGGACCAACATTTTCTTGTCAAAATTTAATAAGTTTAAATTGTTTGAAAGCAATAGTTAATTTTATATCATGAAATGAAGATAATAACTAACATAATAATAAAAATAATAAAACAAGTATTATTATATGATATATCAAAGGTAAAATAAAGGTAGATTGCCTTCTAATAATAAGATTAACCTTAATAATAAGATTAACCTATAATAAATTAATATTAATTTTTTATGCATTTGACTAAATATTTCCATTGAAGATGAGTGAAGAGAACGATTGATAAGAGAATCATCAACGATGAAGGTGAGTACTTATGTTCTTATGCTATAGCAATGTTTTATTTCTATTTGATCAAATGTATATGCTGTTATCATTATTAATTATATTTATATCGCCAATTGTCTATGATTTATTTATTGAATTTTTGTTCATATTGCATGAATGATGTGTACTTGGTATTTTTTAAATTATCATAGATATTAAATTTTGTAAAAATATATTGATTGCTATACAAATGAAAATAAAATGATTAATATTAGATAATGACTGCTAATGCTTGCATGTGCATGCTTTATTATGGAGTTCAACCCTTTATGATAACGGGGGAATGTTAAGGTATCCGTCTACGCAAATGAAAAAAGATATTAATATTAAAATACCTTAGCTAGTATAATTTTTATACGACACTCCTATGATGACCATACAAACATAGAATGATAGAGAAAAGTTATTCATATAATAAAACACATTGAATTGTGAAATATTATTAGTGATCATATTCATAAACTATTAAATATTTTATACTAATTTATTAAAAAAATAATCAATATGCATATTGTTTTCTATTTCATTGTTTTAATGAAGTCTAGGAGCAAGTATTCATTGATTTTGGGCAGTTCACTGCTGTTTTAAACTAACCTTTTAAGTTTAATTTGTTGATTAAAGAATGAACAATAAAAAAGATGTTTATAGAAGCTGCGAACAACCTGACCTAAAGTAAATTTGTATTAATTATAATTAAATTTCCAGTGGCTTTCTCATTTACCCTTTTTGAATCATTTATAATGATAGAAAATAATTATAAGAAAATTTAATTATTATCGTCTGGTAGTCGGTTCCTGTTTTGGTTGATATCTAGCTTTGGGTCAGGTCATGACAAAAATAATATAAAAAAAGGTTTAAAATTAATTATTGCAAAGTTGATGAAAGAACTAATAGGATGATTATATGAAAAAAAATTTAATAATAATAATAAATTGAAAATTTAAGTAACTCTAATTAATAATTATGTCAATTCTAGAAAAGAGATGCACTCAAGATTATAGAGGGAAGTCTGATAGGATATGATGAAGTAACACCTACTAAAAATGTTAAAACGAATGCTCTGACCCAGATGATAGTGATGATGACATGACCGATTCGGTAGTCCAAGCCGCAAATTTGTGGGCATGAGAAATTTACTCTGGATAAGTACCTGAAGATATTTCAAGTTCTACGCCACGTGTGTTTAAAGAAACTACAGATTCAATTGAAGCGGAGAACATGTTGATGCAAATTGTGAAGATTTTAGAAAGCATGGCGTGCCCTGATGAAAGTATTCCTTTGGCTATATTTTTATTGGATACAGAAGTTGAATAATGGTGCCCTGGGCAGCGCCAGGATAGACTAAGGGATATTCCCAATATGATGGTAAGTTGGGAGAACAAGTTGAAAAGTGCAGATTAGGTTTTGAATGGTCAGGGTAATACTGACATTGAGAAGAAGACGAACCCTGTGTGTTTGCAACAGAGAGATCTCTTCGTCTAGCAAATCAAATCAGTGAAAAGATAGAGTCTGTGTTCGAAGGACTACATCGATGTGTTAAAATGTGGGAAAGAGGAAGAAAACATTGCTCAATACCTATAATCAAACTAAAGAGAAGTTGGAGGGATCGGTGACGCTTGCACTTGTATCAAACGAGTGAGGTGTTCGATTAGACGAAGATCGACTATTCCAGGGTTGCAGATATTCAAACTGGTTGAAGCTCTGTGTGATAGGAAGAAAATCAAAGACTTTTGGTGAGTCCTGTGCACATACAGAAGAAGAGTTGTGCCTCAACCTACTTGAAGGAAGAAGCGTAGAGTGGCTCTTATGCGAAGGAGAAGAAATGAGTGAAGTTGAATGCGAGGTAAAAGAGTTGAGCACTTTGCCGAGTTTTGGGGTCTAGCCCAATATTAAGGGTAAAAGTAGGGTTTACTACTAGGTATATGCTAAAGATTTTTTTTTAATTAATATATAATTTTGAACTAATTTTAATATAGGTTAATCGTGGTCTGAAAGACTAACAAGAAAGCTTTGCAAACAGAAATAGAAAGATCGATTTGAAAGCCCATAAAAATTTAAGTTATATAAGGTTTACTTTTGGATTGAGAAAGGGTTGCGTCAACAAAGAATGGTCATGGTTTGATTTATGAGATGATTATGTGAATGACACTCGAAACATTGCAATTTACAAAATTAGGACCAAAGTTATTTTCTTAACTTACTGAATCGATGCATTTAAGTGGCAGTCAAATCATTGAGAATTTGAAAAAAAAATGAAAACTATCGGAAGTGATTTTATCATTAACTTTGATATTTGAGTGGGAATTTGAAAATTGGATAAAAGAGGGTGCTAGATATGTAAGAAAATAATGTTTGGAGTGCTAAGTATGTAATTGCCCCCTTGATTTATCAAAGTTTTAATTATCTATTAAATCTATGAATAAATGTTTTGAATAAGGAATTTAATGTGAATTAATGAAAATAGTAACAAATTGTTATATAATACAAATGTATGTATATAAATTGATATTAATATGATGTAAGTTGGGATAAAATGATGCAACTCTCTGAAAAGTTCCACAAAATTCTCCCAACTTGTCATCATATTAATAGATAAATTATATACATACATTATGTAACAATTTATTAATATTTTTATTAATTCAAATTAAAGTCATTATATTTAACATTAATTCGCATATTTAATTGACAATTAAAGCTTAAATAAATAAAGAGGCAATTACATAGAACCCAAAACATTGCTACTTACATATCTAGCACCCTATTTATCCATTTTTCAAATTCTCACTCAAATATCAATGCTCATAATAAAATCTCAAACCATTTTATTTTTCACTTTTATCAAATTCTCGATGATTAATGACACACTTAAATGCATTGATTTGGTGGTTTTAAAAAATAAATTTTGGTGGAAATTTTGTAAATTACAATGTTACGAGCATCATGCGTTTAATTATCTCATAATCAAACTATAATTATTTTTTGTTGCTGCTACCCTTTTCTCGATCCAAAAGTGAAACTTCTATAACTTAATTTTTTATGGCCTCTCAGATCGATGCCCTCACTTACCTGCACACAAAGCTTTCTTGCTAGCCTCCCAGACCTCAATTAACATAATACTAACATTACTCCAAAATTATATATTAATTTAAAAATCTTAATAATTTACTTAATAGTAAACCCTACTCTTACCATTAATATTGGGTTGGGTATGGAAACTTGCCAAGCTGCTCAATTCTTTTATTCTACACACAGCTTCGTTACTTTCTTTTTCTCATTCGCACAAGAGTCATTCGACGTTTCTTCAATTGGTTTGGTCCACGAGCTCTCCTACACACGCACAGAACTCACGAGAAGTTTTCCATCTTCTTCCTATCACACAGAGCTTCGATCGGTTCGATCATCTGCAACCCTAGAATAATCGGCCTTCGTCTAATGAAACACCTCACTCGTTTAATAAAAGTGCAAGCCTCGTTGATCCCTAAATCTTCGTCTTTGTTTGATTTCAGGCACCGAGAAACATTGTCATCTTCCTCCTCTCCACACTGTAACTCATCGATACAGTCCTTGAACACAAGCTCGATCTTCTCCTTGATTTGGTTTGCTAAACCAAGAGATCTCACAACTGCAAGCACACAAGGTCCGTCTTCTTTTCATGGTCGATATTGCACAGGTCGGGATAACCCTGACCTTTGAAAACCTCGTCCCCTTTTTTGAGCTGTTCGAAAATTACATACAGTTACTCCTTCGATCCTTAATTAGCTTTCCAGATCTCTTTCCTCTCTTTCACTGAATCTATATAACTCCTTTGCTCGATAGGACTCTTTGGATCTGTAACGATATAACATTATAAGAGAATAAAATCGAGCTTAACAATCTTTCTTACTATAAAAATTTCAATCTTTCTTTTTATAAAAATTTCACCCTCAAAATTTTTAAAGATCAACCCCAAGCCTCAAATCATCACAGAAAGCACATGAACTATCCATAAATTTTCATTAAGAAAGCCCATTTCTCATTCATTAAGATGAAAAGTGAAAACAGAAAAACAAAGGCCTACCACAAGATATCTCAACTATCTTCCACCATTAACTCGAATAAGATAACATCACAGGATAATAACATCTAAAACAAAGCAACATAACAATAGAAAATACACTAATCAACCTATATTGGTCTCAGCATCAACAACAGGTTCTTCAGCTCACTATGTGCTCAGAGTCAAACTAGCTGCCTTGGTTGACCATAAGTAGGAGCTGAAGTTGTAGACTCTATTCTTCTTTGCGATCTCA
The DNA here is from genome assembly GCF_001263595.1 of Phalaenopsis equestris. NCBI lineage: Eukaryota > Viridiplantae > Streptophyta > Magnoliopsida > Asparagales > Orchidaceae > Phalaenopsis > Phalaenopsis equestris. Next base: position 95,507 of record NW_018164517.1, on the reverse strand, counting down.
CTGCTACAGGCACACAAGATCCATCTTTTTCTCATTGTTAGTATCACACGAGTCGGAATAACCCTAACATTTGAAAACCTCATCTCCTCGTTTAGAAGTTCGAAAATCAAACACACAGTTACTCCTTTGATCCTCAATTACCTTTCCAGATCTCCTTTCACTTCTTCTTAAAAGATAATTCTCCCTCGATACGACTTCACCGAATCTATACGACTCCTATGCTCGATACAACTCTTTGGATCTGTAATGGTATAACATTATAAGAGAATAAAATCGAACGTCACAATTTTTCCCATTATAAAAATTTCACCTTCAAGATTTCTAAAGATCAACCCCAAGCCTCAGATCATTACAGAAAACACATGAACTATCCATAAATTTTCATTAAGAAAATCATATCTCGTTCATTAAGATGAAAAGTGAAATCAGAAAAACAAAGATCTACCACAAGATATCTCAACTATCTTCCACCATCAACTCAAATAAGATAACATAACAGGGGTAATAACAACTAAAACAAAGCAACATATCAAAAATAACACACATTCTCTGATATAGAAAATACATTAATCAACCCATATTAGCCTTAGCATCAACATGTTCTTCAGCTCTCTAGGAAAAACTCATAATCGAACTGGTTATCTTGGTTGGTCTTGAGTACGAGCTGAAACTGAAGACTCCATCCTTCTTTGAGATCTCACTGCTGCAAGCATACAAGGTCCATCTTCTTCTCATTGTCAATATCACACAAGTTGGAATAACCCTGACCATTGAAATCCTTGTCTCCTCTTTTGACCCATTCGAAAATTAAACACAGTTACTCTTTCCATCCCCAATTACCTTTCCAGATCTCCTTTCACTTCTTCTTAAAAGATCATTCTCCCTCGATACAACTTCAACGGATCTATACAACTCCTATGCTCGATACGACTCTTTGGATTTGTAATGATAAAACATTATAAGAGAATAAAATCGAACATAACAATCTTTCCCATTATAAAAATTTTGTCCTCAAAATATCTAGAGATCAACCCCAAGTTTCATATCATTACAGAAAACAAATGAACTATCGATAAGTTTTCATGAAGAAGCTCATACCTCATTCATTAAGTTGAAAAGAAAAAACAAAAAAACAAAGGACTACCACAAGATATTTCAACTATCTTTCACCATCACCTCAAATGAGATAACATCACAAGGATAATAACATCTAAACAAAGCAACATAAAAAAAATAACAAACATTCTCTCAAATAGAAAATACACTAATCAAACCATATTAGCCTTAGCATCAACAATAGGTTCTTCAGCTCTCTATGTGTAAGGGCATAAACTCAGAGTCAAACTGGTTGTCTTGCTTGAACTTGAGTAGGAGCTGAAGCTGTGGATTCTATTTTTCTTTGCTCATCCGCAGTCTTCTAGAAAATAGCTCCACTAGGTTTCTATTCTTCTGAGATTTTATGGCCAAAAGAAGGACAATATCTAGTTGTGTGACTAGGCTGACGACACGAAAAACATGTGTTGGAAACCATCAAACATTCACCCTAACGTTGTTTTTCATATTTGGCACAAATGACTGCGATACTGCGAGGAGTGCCACCATCAAATCTATTAGAACTGTTTCACATGTTGTCCCTCATCAATACTCTTCCCCTTCGGCATATCTTTACGCTTCTGAGTGAGCTGATAATCAAAGTCTAGTATTCTAACTCGCTCCACTAACACGAAATAATCATCAATCCCCAATGACATCAACGGCTGCCTAGATAATCTTTCAATCTCGAAAGAAACTTATAACATTTCTCTTCTGCAATAGCTATCGACTGTGGACCATATTTTGACAGTGCAATGAATTCTACTTCATAATACATAACTAACCTTTCTCGTTAGACCAACTAAATGAATTTGTTCTGCATCCAAGTAGGGGTACAAACCACTCTCTGAAAGGCTCCACAAAATTTTCCCAACTTACCACCATAATGGAAATATCCTTTAGACTATCATGATGCTGTCTAGGGCATCACATTTCAACTTCTCCATCCAACACACATGTAGCTAAAGATACTTTCATTCATAAGGGAATGTATGCTATCTAATATTTTGTCAATCCACATCAACCAGTTCTCCGCTTCAATTGAATCTTTAGTTCCTTTAAACAAAAGTGGACGTAGATCTTAAAATATCTTCATGTTCTTATCCACAACAAAAGTGTCATTCCCTCCAAGCTGCAGTCTAAACTTCTGAATCAATAAAGCCATCGCCATCATCATCGAAATTAAAACGTTGATGTTAACATTTATAGAAGGTGGTACTTTATCATTTTCTATCATGACTTCCCTCCTCTATAAGCTCAAGTATATATCTTTGCTTGAATGAATATAATTATTAATTAGAGTTAACAAAAATTTTATATTTTATTATTATTATTAAAATTTTCTTATAATTATCCTTTTCATTCTTTCATCAATTTTGCAACGATTAATTTTAAACATTTTTCTGATACTATTTTTTTCATGACCCGACCCTAGACAAGATTTCAAACAAAACGATAACCGAACGTCAAACTTATTAATCAAATTTTCTTATAATTATTTTCTAACACTATAAATGATTCAAAAAAATTAAATGAAGCCATTAAAATTTTAACTAAAGAATATATAAATTTACCTTAAGTTAGACTGTTTGCGTCATGTATAAACAATATCTTTTTCTATTGCTCATCTTTTAATCAACAAATTAAACTTAAAAATTTAGTTTAAAACAACAGTGAACTAATCAAAATCAATGAATACTCACTCGTAAACTGCAGTAACACAATTGAAAAGAAACTTGAAGCATGTCAATTAAGCTTTTAATAAATTAATATAAAATATTAATTAGTGTTTATGACTATGAACACTTAAGATATTTTATAATATTCAATGTGTTTTACTAGATTAATAACACATCTATATCCTTTTATATTCGTACAATTTTCACAGAAGCACCATCTAAACATTGTACTAATTAAGATATTTTAATATTAATATCCTTTTCCATTTACATGAACAAAAAAATTAATATTTCTCCACTAGTATCATAAAGAGAACTTCATCATAACCATACATGAATATGAAAGCGTACTAAAACAATCACTTTTAATATTGATCATTTTTTTATCATTTGTATAGCAGTCATATACTTTTACAAAATTCAATGTCAATGATGATAATTTAAACAATATTGAATATATATATATCATTCCTACAATATGAATAAAAATTAAATAGAACCGTAAATCATGATTATGCAGTGATATTAATATAATAAATAACAGTAATGAGTGTATTTGGTCAAAGAGAAAAGAAAATTTATTATAGCATACGAACAACAAATACTCACTTCAATCACAAATAATTCTTTGATCAATCATTCTCATCACTCATATTCAATGAAAACATATCGCTAAATGCACCAGAATTATTATTAATTTATTATGGATTAATCTTATTATTAGAAGACAATATGCCTTTATTTTACCTTTTATGTATCATACAATAAAAATTTTATTATTATTATCATTGTTATTATTATTATACTAATTGATATCTTCATTTCAAAATATAAATTTAACTACTTTCAAACAATTTAAACTTAATAAAATTTTGACAATAAAATATTAGTCCTAATTTAATTTTCTAGTTAGTATGTATTTTATATCTTTTTAATTAAGCTTTATGATTTATATTAATATATAACATTTATATCATGTAACAATTTATTATTATTATTATTACGCATTTAATTTATTATATGTAACATTAGATCATGGATTAAATAAATAATTAAAACTCAAATAAATCAATCCCTAACTTTGTTGTCACCACCCTTTTCTCGATCAAAAAGTTAAACTTTTATATCTCGAATTCATATGAGATCTCTGATCAATCTTCTTTGTTACTCGCACACAACTTTCTCCCTAACCCTGTTAACATAATATTAACATTAAAACAAAATAATATATTAGTTAAAATAAAATCTTTAACATATACTTAATAGCAAACTCTACTCTTACCTGTGATATTGGGCTCAACCCAAAACACTCGCCAAGCTTCTATCTCGCGTGCTCAACTTTGCTTTTATTTTGTCAATCATTCTTTTCGCTAATCTTCAATGATAATGTAAAGTCAAATGCATAAAAATTCCTTTTTTAATTTATTATATGTTAATCTTATTACTAGAAGTAAATTTCCATTTATTTTACATTTGATGTATCATATTATTATTATTATTATTCTAATTGTTACATTCATTTCATAATATAAATTTAACTATTTCTTCCAAACAATTTAAACTTAATAAAATTTTGAAAATAAAATGTTGGTCCTTCTAATTTTCTAATAATTTTATGTAATTTATATCTTTTCAATTAAGCTTTATGATTTATATTAATATATAACATTTATATCAACAATTTATTATTATTATTATTAATTCATATTTAATTCATCATATGTAATATTAGTTCATGGATTTAATAAATAATTACAACTTAAATAAAGCAAATCCTAACTCTTCTTTGTCTTCACCACTCTTTTCTCGATCCAAAAGTGAAACTTTTATAACTTGAATTCTTGTAGGCTCTCAGATCGATCCCCTTCATTACCATACACAACTATCTCGCTATCTTCCCTACCTTCTATTAACATAATATTAACATTAAAAAAATTAGATAATAGTTAAAACAAAATCTTTAACATATACTTAATAGCAAACCCTACTATTACCTGTAGTATTGAGCTCAGCCCAAAAAACTAGCCAAGCTCCTATCTGCCACACTCGACTTCGCTCCTTTCTTCTCCTTTACACAAAAGCCGCTCGACGATTCTTCCACTTATTGTTTTGTGCACGGGTTCTCCTTTTGCACACGCACAGGATTCATGACAAGTTTGTCTTCCTATCGCACCGATCTTCGACCACTTTGATTGTCTGCAAACTTGGAATTGCCGATTTTTGTTTAATTGAACACCTTACTCCGTCTTCGTCTTCATTTGATTCCACACAGTGAAATGTTGTCGCTTCTACCTTCCTATATTGTAACTCGTTGATGCAATCTTTCAAACTAAGCCCGATCATTTTCTTGATTTGGATCGCTAGACAATGACAATATGTTTGTTGCAAACAGACGAGGCTTGTCATCTTCTCATTGTCAGTATCACATGTGCCAACACAACCCAAGCCTTTGAGCTCGATCCATTTGACTATGATGCACATATGCACTCCTTTGATCCTAATTACCTTCCTCGATCTCCTTTCGCTTCTTAAAAGATCCTTCTTCCTTAATACAGCTTCTCCAGATCGATACGACTACTATGTTCGATACACTCTTTTGGATTTTTAACAATTTAGCATTATAAAAGTTTAAAGAATCGAGCGTAACATAATCTCTTTCAAAACATCCACTTTCATTGTTGCAATCACTCCGTATGCTGAAATCCAATCGATGGATTCTCGGGTGGTTCAAATCGCGTATGTAACAATTCGATCGTGTCTGTACCATGACCCTTGTGCTAACCGATTAATCGCGTCTGTACCGAAAGTCGTAAATGAAAAGTAGCCTTAAGGCATAAAAGACAAAATTGCTCATAGGCTAGGCACCGGTGTAACATAATCTTTATTATTTTTCAAATATTATTAAACATTTTCTAAAAAAGATCATAAATGAAAAGTGGCCTTAAGGCATAATAACAACTTGTAGGATTAATTATAAGAGAGAAAGGAGGATCAAAGTTCATGATATATAAGAAATGACGAGTTCATAAAAAATGAGGTCAATACAACAATCAAAGTATTGACCATTATATCTACTTCATAAGTCAATCTAAGAGAACATGATAAAAATGACAGACAATGAATGCAAAATCATGCAAGTACCATTTCAAGCGTCACAGTTGCATCTAACTTATCTGAATCATTGTCTATTTTAAAAAATAAATTGGGTCAATACATTTAGAAAATTAAAAATGCATAAAAAGAACACCAATATTGCAAGGGCCGCTCTACAAGAGAAATTTGGAAAATTCAACAGCAAGCAAAGCAACAATAAAAATTTCAAAATGTGTGAACTTTTTTTTACGAGTCAACAAAAAATTATTTTCCTTTATTATTATTATTTTAAAAAAATATATGAAATATATATAAAGATAAAATAAAAAATCATACTCCCTCAAATCTAGCCAACTAAATTCCACACACGTACCCTACAGACACCAGACCCATAATCCTCTCATGTATCATCCTTTGTGTGTCGTGTCACACCACTAATAATAATAATAATAAACAAAAATTAAAAAAAAAGAAAAAAAACTCATACCTCACATGCTCTCAGTCTCATTCACACAACACCTCACTTTCCCTGGCATCTCAATGTCACTCACTTCTCCCTCTCCATTCTCTCAATCTTAAGCATCGCCCTTGCTCTCCATCTCTCATTCTCCTTGCTCGTGCTCCCTCCTTGTCCTATCTCTCATTCTCCTTGCTTTTGCTCCCTCCTTGTCCCGCACCTCTTTCCCCTCTCTTTTGGCTTTCTTGCCTTTACCAAAGTTTGTGAAAAACTCAATGGCACAACAACGAAGAAGTCACAGAGAATGCTCGTTGGGGAAGGCACTCATGACTCATGAGGCTGGCTGCATCTGAAGTCGAGGAGTTTCATGGGATCAGCTTATTTAAGTAAATTTTGTCGTTGAACATCCAATATCAAACCTACAATGAACCCTATGCTAGCCACCTAACTCCCATCAACCTAGTACAACGAACAATCTTGGTTCCACCTCACATAGCTTATACTCCACCCAAACCAACACTGCAACACCCTCTCTACACATGTTGCTGGTGGTAACATCAGTGACTCCAAATCCACCAATACTTCCTATAAATGAAACCATTTCCTCAAGCACTAGAAACGTGCATTCCAACATCATTTGATGACACCAACCGCTCCAAGCCACCAAACAACATAACAAGTTCCTTTAAAAACGCAAAACAACCATCTCCAACTCCAAAAAATACCTTCAATCAATCAACATTCTCTTTCTGTTTATTCATAAGTATATATTTATTTAGTTTTCTAGAAAATGAGACATAAAGAAAAAAAAAAAAAGGATAGAATAGTTGCGCTTCATCTTGCCATAAAATCTGGCTGTTATCTCAACATTGTATACAACAACGGTTTATTACAACATTCGTCGACAACACCAATCCAATCATCTAAATCTAATCTAATATTCTTTACAGTGACAATTTGGTTGCCTACAACAACAACCATCCACAACAATCGCACACAAGAAGGTATATCGTTGTCTTTTTTTGCCGGCATCTAAGGACACAGCTCTCTTTTTAAAGCATGGTAGATTTAAAGACACCCACTAATAGCATCACAGGACAGCATCTATACATGCTTCTATAAGCATGGTGGGCAAATCCTAGTGCATTCTCCCAAGCACCCCCTCCAAGGGGGATTTGCCAAAATGTAGCTGAGATTTTTCATGAAACTAAGCTTGCAAAGAACATAAGCAGAACAATTCAAATGACCTTAAGAACTACAAAGAAATCAGAAGCAATAAAATAATGATAAGAATAAGTACACATTGCAAAATAAGGATAGACTGAAAAATTCAAAGGTGAGAAATATAGAATAAAAATTTAACACAAGTAAGTCATACTAAAACTTTCCTATACACTAAAGACTCTGGGTGTAATAACTTAAAAACAGAATTAAATTAAAAAAAATAAAAAATTTCAATGAAATTGACTGAACAACTTCTCAATTTCGAAATAACCATTCCAGCAAGACGAACACAACTCATCTAGGGCACAGAAAAACGAGCATGAGACGAGATGGAAGAAAAGAGCATATCATGCAACTTGAAGCCCCGGGACAAAATAGTTTTTGCTGTAATTTCAGAAATAGCTATTTTAATTTAATTTAATTTATTATTAATATTAAATTTTACTAAATTATGTTAGAAATTGGAAGTTAAGAAAATTTATAAATAGAAAGATTTAAAAAGAGGATCATGAACATGGAGTTTAGCAAGAAGAAAGAAGAAACAAGCAATTAAGTTAAAATTTTACTTACAATTTCTTTTATTTCGTACAAATATTTTGATTGGAATGAATCTAAATTTTGACGAAATAGTTTTGGGTTTTAACTAGAGAATAATAATAGATTGACAGAGGTGATTAAGGAATTGATCAATTGGAGTTGGTGCCCAGTGCTTGGCAATGGAACAAAGTTCTTCAGATATGCAATTTATTCATTATAATTTAATGAAATTAAATAAAAAGTATGGCTTTAAGCTATATATTTAACTTAAAAGACATCAAAATTTAACAAAGCTTAAAGAGATTATTAATTACCAAATTAAATGCAATAAGTTGCATTAAAATATAGTATAATATCATGTTATAAATGTTAAGATTAAGGAAATGGCTTATGTGATTAAATATTACTCTTAAGAAATTGGAGATTGAAAATTAAGTAATACAATAAATCAAATAAAGGTTAAGATAAGTAATTATTTCTTTACAAGTGTTAAATTTTTTTTATTTTTAAATTGCATTCAGTTTTTCAAGAATTTAAATTATGACAAACTAGATACAATAAATGAATGTTTAATATTTTTAAAAGATTCTATACATTGCATTTGCTTTAAGAAGTTAATGCATATTTAAATTAATTAAAAGAGGTTAAATGAAAATCAACTAAAAATATTGTTCAAGTTACACACAAAAATCCATCACTTTATGATATTAGCTTTGAGAACGATATTATACCCGCACACAAAAATAAAAACGAAAAATGTTGTCTTCGTAGGTACAAATTTTTAAATGATACTTCTTATATGACATCCCAAATGAAATGCAAATGAAAATGCGTAGAAGATTCTTATTAAAAAGAATAAAAAAGATTTCAAAGCATTAACAAAATAAAAGAACATGATTGTCTTTCAGCATTCATGTTAGAACATTTATATATAAATATAGTATCACAAAATAATCATTGTTTGCTATGTTATTGTAAAACTTACTCTATTTATTAACAGTGTAGTTTAGAAAATTTTCTATTACATTAAAATAACCACCATAAATGAGTATAATTAAAATAATGTATTAATACAAATTGACAAAGAATAATTAAGTTGTTGACAATTTGATAATAATAGATTATTATATGTGTCTTTATTTAATCTTTCTTCTCTTAAAATGGTCTTGATTTCTCTTTTATGTTAAAAAGAAAAAAGAAATGGTAGCAAGCTACAATAGCAGGGGTGTAAGAATACTAAAATAGAGGTACTATAACATGGCAAATAATTTAGTTCAAGAGAAATATTTGGAAGAAAAGAGAGAAATTGAGAGGAGTGAGAGGAGCCTGATAGAGAGGTGAGAGAAACTATTGACAAGATAAAAAGCAATAAAAGAGAGGAGAGTGACTAAAGAGAAAATTTTCTATAATACCTATTTTTAGAAATATGATTACAATATATTATAACACTGAGTTGAATTCAAAGCTCATTCAAATCTATATAAATCCTAATAATCAAATAAATATAATACCTATTTTTAAAAATATGATAACAATATTTTATAATACTAAGTTGAATTCAAAGCTAATTCAAATCTATATAAACCCTAAGAATCTAATAACCTTAAAATTAAATAAATTAAACAAACAAATTCTCAATTAACTCAAAATATTGAAATCTTTTAAAAAATTATTTTGTTCCACCATTCTCCAAAGGTCAATAAAACTCATTTCATAAATCATTGTAAAGTCCAAACAGTCAAAGCAATTACTTCTTTTAAATAATAATGAAAGATTGGTTTAACATAATCAATTTGGATTTATGTTGGTCAGGTCTACTATGGAAGCTATACATTTATTGAGAGATTAGATGGAGAAGTTCAGAGATAATAAAAAGGATCTACATTTTATTTTTATTGATTTAGAAAAAGCTTACGATAAGGTTCCAAGAGATATCCTTTGGAGAGTTCTTGAGAAGAAAGGTGTTGATATGACTTATATTCAAGTCATTAAAGATATGTATACTAGAGTTGCTACTTGTGTTCGAACTAAAGGAGGATTGACAAAATATTTTCCTATTTCTGTTAGATTACATCAGAGATCGGCTTTAAGCATATATCTTTTTGCTTTAGTTATGGATGGTCTTACTGGACATTTACAGGATGATGTACATTGGTGTATGCTTTTTGCCGATGATATCCTTCTCATGGATAAGACAAGAGAAAAAGCCCAGAAAAAACTTGAATTATGGAGGTCTACATTGGAGTCTAAAAGCCTTCATTAGAGTAGAACTAAAACTGAAGTAGTAGCTCTAGAGACAAAAGTGTAACTTTGGGTGATCAAATTATTAAAAGGTGTGAACGATTTAGATATATCAGGTCTGTTGTTCAAAGCGATGGTGATATAGATGGAGAGGTTAATATTAGAATTCAAGTTGGTTCGTTGAAGTGAAGGGATGCTTCGGGTCTTCTGTGTGTTAGAAAAAGTTCCGCTTAGACTAAAAGGAAAATTTTACAAAATGGTGGTGCGACCTGCAATGCTCTATGGCGCTAAATGTTAGCCTTTAAAAGAGAAGTATAATAGTAAGTTAAGTGTTGCCGAGATGAGAATGATTAGGTGGATGAGTGGCTTTACACTTAGAGACAAAATGAGAAATGAATATATCCGTGATAGGTTTGGTAGAGCTCGAGTGACAGACAAAATTAGAAAGAGTCGTCTTAGATAGTTTGGTCACAGTAAACGTCGACCATCTGATGATTCGATTAGGAGAGTAGATGATTTAGATTCTACTTATGTTAAGAAATGCAGAGGTAGACCTGCAGAGGTAGACCTAGGAAGCTTGGGCTTATTGTATAAAAAATGATAGACTCCTAAGGATCAAGTTGTATTCTACTTCAAGAGCTCATCGATGCTAAATATAATACATTTCACTTGTTTTGTCATGACCCAACCCGGAGTTTGAAATTAATCAAAGTAGGAATAAACTGCCGGATAATGGACATTAAATTTTTATATATTCATTCTCTATAATTAACATTGAAAAAAATGAAAGTGTCACTAAAAAAAGTAAATTAAAATAGTACAATTAAATTTACCTCATTACAGCTTGCGTCTTCTATAGATATAGATATATATTTCCTTAAATTTTACCTTAACAAGATATTTGCTTTTTCCACCGACCTACCCAAAAATCTGACTTGCATCTTCCTGCTTAAATCTGCACTAGAAGCCTTCTTATTAGACTTTCTAGCATAAGTAATATGATTTCATCTTAATCACTTAAATATAAATCATTTTAATATAAATAAATATCCAATAACAACTCTAACCTTTATTTATTGATGCCACCATTTTCTCGATCCAAAAGTGGAACTTCTATAGCCTGAGTCCTGATTTCAAATCACTTAAATTTAATATTTAAATAATAAACTTATATATATATATGGATACCTTTAAAGCCTCAATCGAAAGCCCTAAAACACACATGGCGAGGCTTAGCTGCTTCGTCTCTCCACCTTCTACCACACAAAATCTTCTCCTCATAATCCGCTTGACCTCTTTTCTCTTTTCCTTCACACAATCAACCTGCTCCTTCCTCTCGAAATACCGGCACAAAAGATGATCAACTTCCACCCACACGTATGCACCGCTCTCCTCCCTTTACCTCCTCTTCCTTCGATCCCAGCTCGATGCAACCAACACTCGATGTTACCTCCTCCTTCCTCTTCCTCAACACTCAAACACGACGTGGTTGCCTCCTCGACTAGGGCTCAGATTGATCCGCCATATGGCCTACGGTGTTTCCTCTTTTGGTTTCGATGCTTTCCCTTGCAAGCAAACGAAACCATCAACATTGACTCCGAAGTTAACAAACTTCTTCTGCTTCCTTTATCCACCCCTCGAAGACGATTGTTGCCCTCTGTCTCATGGTGCTGCCTCTAGAGTTATACAATTCTTCTTCCTTATCTATCGTTCTTCTACCTTGCCTTGCATTTGTCTCTCATTTATGCCTTCATTTTCTTCCCTCTGATTCAAAAGAGGTGTTCAATACTTAAAAACTCGATCGAGATAATAGTTGGTTCGAACGAACACAAATCTAATAAAAAAAAATGATTTATTAGATTTGTATTCGTTCTAATAGTTGGTTCGAACGAACACAAATCTAATAAATCATTTTTTTTTCTTTTATTTTATTTTGTTGTATTTTTCTTTATCCAGTCACTTGTAAAGGCTTTATTAATTGCAGGTTTGTCTTTTTTTTTTCTTTGTATTTTTCTTTTTTTTTCTTTTTTTTTCTTTATTTTATTACATGTTTATTGCGGAGAGCGCAACAACTTAGATTGTAGATCTTTCTAGCAAACTATCAATCTACCTCACCCTACTTTTGACCAACTTATATCCAGTCACTTGTAAAGGCTTTATTAATTGCAGGTTGATTTAGCCATTTCAAGTCCTTTCTAATTGTTAACACTGCCGTTGCCGGTCCCAAGCCCGGATGAGAAAAGTGGAGGGTTGCGTTAGGTAGTCGACAGCCAGCGTAAAACTTGTCGAAAAAATCATGACATGAATCCTTTTGATCATTGTGTAAGTGCTAGGGCGTCCCCTGGAAGCGACGCGCTGTATAGCCTGAATACAGTGAAAAGTGTGCAAGGGCCGCTACACCGGAGCCCGGGTGTAGTGTTAAATAAGCAAGGGTTC
>NW_018164517.1:70300-80514 GCF_001263595.1 Phalaenopsis equestris | reverse complement strand
TTGTTCAAAGCGATGGTGATATAGATGGGGATGTTAATAGTAGAATTCAAGTTGGTTGGTTGAAGTGGAGGAATGCTTCGGGCCTTTTGTGTGATAGAAAAGTACGGCTAAGACTGAAAGGAAAATTTTATAAGATGGTGGTGAGACCTGCAATGCTCTATGGCGCTGAATGTTGGCCTTTAAAAGAGAAGCATAATAATAAGTTAAGTGTTGCCGAGATGAGAATGATTAGGTGGATGAGTGGCTTTACACTTAGAGACAAAATGCGGAATGAATATATTCGTGATAGGGTTGGTGTAGCTCCTGTGACAGACAAAATTAGAGAAAGTCGTCTTAGATGGTTTGGTCATATTAAACGTCGACCATTAGATGATCCGATTAGGAGAGTAGATGTTTTAAATTCGACTTGTGTTAAGAAAGGCAGAGGTAGACCTAGGAAGACTTGGGCTTATTGTATTAAAAATGATCTTAATTTACTAGAACTAAATGAAAATATGACACTAAATAGGACGCAATGGAGAAAAAGGATTCATGTAGCCGACCCCACGTAGTGGGATTAAGGCTTTGTTGTTGTTGTTGTTGTAAGTCCTTTCTAATTGTTGTTTCAGACGAGTCAATCATCATTGAGCCAAACAGTGATGTGATCGAGTCATTGAAGCAAGCTCAAGTCAAATGAATCATGTTTCGTGTTATTGATCGAGTCCCCGAGCAATTTTACAACTAAAGCCCATTTGATTAAAACTAAACCAATCATGCTAGTTGACTTTGGCCTTTTAGGATGCCACATGCAAGAAAAAGATTCAATTATTGACAGGTAGATAAGATTGGAAAGAAGACAACGAAAAAAATATACCCAAAAACTCATTTACATACAATCTTTCTCTTGTAAGTTAAAGGATTGTTTTTTTGTTCTAGGCAAATCTCTACAAACAATTATTTCAGGCAATATACTAACAATGCAGGATAACTGCAAACTATCATAAGATAAATACATATTAAATCCAAATGCTGAAGAATGGAGACAACATCAATGATTCTGCAAATTCCTTCCAATAAGATAACAAGCATAATGAGAAACCTTGATGATTGTTGTAGCTATGTCAAACAGCAAAAGACTAACCTTAGAAGAAAATAAACAGGATAATAAGCTTTGAGAATAATCTAAATTGTAGATGCAAACAAAACTAGTGGCGGAGTCAAGGATAACTGAAGTCAACCTCTACAAACAATCCTTTGTGGTGTTGATCTACTTTCTTGCTTGGAATTCTTTCTCTAAGGGCCATAAACCACACATTAAAGAAACCTTTCACTTGGAGCGAAATACCACATGATAAGGAATAATATATTCAAAAAAATAATAATTTTAATTCAATAATCTCATAAAGCACAAAATAACACATATAAGAATACTAATTATGGAAAAGAGCGAGAGTAACCCAAGTGGTGGTAGTAAAAAAATAACAAGAGGTGGTAGGGTAGGAAAGAGACAACATTCATTGAATAAAGAGAAATTGAGTGGAGTTTGAAAACTCTTTGTTGTTTTTAAATGGTTTTGAAGTAACTATCAAAAAAGGGTCATAAAAGAAAAATGTTTCCCAAGTATAATAATGGCTTGTCATATTTATTTTTTGGGTGGGGGGGGGGGGGGGTTCAGGAAAACTGAAGATGACAATCAGTTGGTGAGATGGACATCAAATATAGAGGTAGTGGTCAAACTAAAGTTATAATCAGTTCTACGGAATGATTACGATAGCTCAAGCACATAGCTAGCAATAAATGAGTCACATGACTCATACAACTTATGAATCACACGAAAATTGAAGACACTGAACTAAAATAAAACTTCTATACATAAAAAACTCATAAACAATAACACGAGGGTCACCATACATATGATTTTAAAAAGGAAAGTGCATCGAGTTCCTTGATTATATATAATCTAAACTCATGACATACTAATCTAATGCATCCTGCTTCAACAAAGCAAGAGAAAAAAATTCATGAACTAAACAAAGCTTTAATAAACCATATAAGAGTGCCAGTAAATTAAGCTAAAGCAGATAATAGCCAAGCTGTTTACAACATCCAACCAAAAAAAAAAAAACCAAACCAGAAAAGAAAATCAATTCATCTAGCGAAGCACATAGTTGTTCATGCTATTGAATTATATGAGCATTAAATTTATTCAAAAAAAAAATATAGGATAAAAATGAATCTTACTAGCATGTTTTCCTAAGAATTTTCTGCTAGAATTGGTAAATTCTGATTGGCATTTTCCAGAAAGAATGTCCATAATGAGATTTGCAAGTTGTGATATCAGTTGCATAGGATCAATCCTTGACATCATAAGATCCCTAGCCCTTCTAACAGTGTTACTAGTATCAGCAGATAATGCTAGATCAAGCAAATCAAGCAAGTCTTCATCTGAAGTAATCCCAATCTGCAACAAACAATTAGAAGAAAACTAATTTTAGTACATTGCAAATAAAGCAAATCTATGCACATATTGACATGAAAGAATTATGAGAATTCACCCATGTGAACAAAAATGATATAGAAAACCCACAAGCTCATGAGCCAAAGATAGCGTAATTTTTTTCCCAAGCAATGCTAACTGATCAAGCATTGTTTCTGCATCTTGAAGGGAACCATTAGCTCTATTAGAAATAAAAGTCAATGCATCCTCATCAATTATAAAACCCTCTTCCATACAAATTTTTTGCAACCTACAAATAATGTCATCCTCCTTTATTCTTGGAAAGTGGTACCTCTGACACAGAGACATTGAAGTGTGATGAAGACTATCAGGTTTGGATGTAATCATAACAAAAACAGTATGTCTTGAAAGCTCTTCAACATTATTCAAAATGGCAGACCATATCTCCCCTCTTAGAAAATGGCATTCCTCAATAATGAATACTCTAAATTGTGACGTAAATGGAACAAGAGAAGCACCCTTTAATAATGCCTTTATCCTATCTTTATGATTTAACTTTGTAGCACATAGTTCCTTGGCATCTCTACTTCTCCCAGAGAATAAAAAGACACATTCCTGACAAGAACCACATGGCCTATGGTCCGCAACGGATAGGCAATTTAATGCCGCAGCAAAAATCCTTGCAGTAGAAGTTTTACCAGTTCCTCTAGGACCATGAAAAAGATAGAAAGGAGCAACTCTTCCCTTTTTTATGGAATGCATGAGGGATTCAGTAACTACGTTCAGTCCGACCAACTCATTGAAAGACCTTGGCTGAAACTTTTGGCTTAAGCTTTTTGCACTCTCTGGAATTAAAGCTATGTCACCATCAGCCCTGTCCTTCAGTTCAGCAGATAGCAAGGGCAGCTCTTGGCCCTCAATACCAAAAGAGAGTGTTGAATCCTTACGCTTTGGTGTTCTAGACCAACAATAACTAATTCCACAACCACCATAATTTGAATTCACAACAACAGCATCATCGATATTTGAAAGCCCCATAGTGCTCCTACTTGATAAGTTAGTATGATAGCCACATATTGACAAGCAAGGGCTTCCCACCTCTCTCATACCTAAATCGTCCATCACATTACTTGTCCTTCTGCCACCACCATATCCAGGCTTTTTTACTCTTGATCTGCTAATTTCCTCTAGGACATCTAAATTTGTCTCACTACATGAATCTACTTCCTCTTCCAACTGGTTCGACGTAGCCCTTACATGTTCTAATGGCTTTTTATTACCATCCAGGAGGGACTGAGGAACCGCCATAGCCAGTTCAGATTGTGAGTTTTTAATTCTAGTAATTGAAGATTTTTTGGAGGTAGTATTTTTCTTGTCTATAACTTTTGAAATATGTTCCAACCCAGAGTTGCTTCGAGGTCGGTTTCTATCCAATTTGTCAAAATCTACATATGTACCAGAACTGGAATTCACCTCCCAGTTCACACTATCAAATGCTGTAGCAAATTTGCTCATCGAATTTGTCGATGGATCCCTCAGCGACCGAACCCTCTTGAGAGTAACTAGAGCTTTTGAAATTGTAGCATCCACAGAATGCCGCCTGCCTTCATCCATTTCATTCAAGCTAAAATGTATTGATTTACATATTAGCTATGCCGTCCAAAATTTTGGTACTTTCTGCTCTACTGTACAAATAATAAGCAATAAAAGGGCAAAATGCTTTATTGCAACAGTAACACAAAAACTAAGGAAGAAATTAATTTAGTGCCTGGTAAATAACAATAAATCCAACATCACAAATTTAAAGGAGCGCAGACCACATTAACAATGCAGAAATGATCCAGGAACAAGATAGGTTACGTGAGCATGATAGCAGCAGAGCATTTTTTTCTGACAAAATTGAAGGAAAAAAAAACATCAATCATTTAAAAGAGATAGATAACACACTTGGATCACTGAAACACGAACTAAAGGGAGAGTTTTCTTCCCAAAAGCATGAAGAAATTTTCAAGAACAGCGCAGGAACAAAAGCAGCAAAAACAGGAACACAATTTGGCAACGAGCAATCCTTCAACGCTGCCCACACAACAAATTGTAGCCACTTCAAAACCCTAATCCAAATATGAAGCCAAGAAGAGGGCAAAAGTGGTATAGGAAGACCCCGGGAAAATTGCGCGAAATTTAGTCAGCATATGAAGCGGCATTAATTGGGCCTGCGGAGCAGCTGCCAGTACTGCTCCGAGCCAGATGCTCTCATTGGAAGCAGCGCCGGCGGACGGCACTTTCGTAATTATAGAGTAGGTCGAGGGGCGTAAGTCTGCGCGCCAAAAAGCTGCGCAAGTTGTCGGAGAGAGAGATGACGACCAACGGAAACGGGAACTGCAACCATATTCAAATATCGGCACGGCCATCGCGCTCATTAATGAAGGACTTCTAGGTCGGGGGCCCATTTCTTCAGGAAATTTTGAAATGTCACGTGTTGTTGGATAGTCTTTGCTGCATGCATTAACTCGACAATAAAATATAAGCTCTCATGAATAGAAAATGTGTTATTATTTTTAGTCAATAGAATAAATGACTGACCATAATAATCCTACACGGCTTAAAAATTTGAGCTTCATGCAGTTCAAATCATCTTATAAAAAATATTACATCAGGACTCCGCATAACTCATGCGGAGTCTAATGAAATTACGTCGTGGAGGTGATCGGCCTAATAACACAAGGAAATATTCCTCTCGTATTATTCCATATTATTCAGGTGTTATTGTATGTTATTCAGGTATTATTGTGTGTTATTCATGTGTTATTCATGTGTTATTGTGTTATTATAACGCTGTGAAATTCTCAAAACACAATAACACCTGAATAACATACAATAACACTTGAATAATACAGAATAACACGAGGGGAATATTCGCTTGTGTTACCGGGTCGATCACCTCTACGGCATAATTTCATTGGACTCTGCACGTAACTCTACGTGCGGATTCCTAATGTAATATTTTTTCATCATCTTAAGTTGGATTTGATTTAAAAATTTTGATTCATTTAATTTCTTGAGTTGGATTCAAGTAGACTCCTCAACTTGTATATTTTCTTATCAATTCATATTTACCATTTAATAAGAGTTTAAGACGTTGTCAATCATATATTTATTTGTCCAATTTGTATTTTTTTTTCATTTATATATGTTTAAAAATATGTTAAACGTGTTATTTGACCTATTTTTTAGATTAGCTGTTTGGTAGGTAAGTTGGATTTATGCATCATTCTTCAACTCGTTTAGTAAACGGAATGGTTAGGTTTATGCGAAATTGGGTTTCAAATTAAGGCCAAATCTAAATCCAGCCCATGAACTCATATTTACTCGCTTACATTACATGCTTCATAATAACAATGATTGAAGAAATATGTTATGATTGAAATCCTACTTCATAGTTCAAAGCAATAAGATTGTCTGGAAAACCAATTGAATAAGGGCAACTCCACTCGACTCTCTCTAGTCGACCCACATCAGTCTTCTCTCTCTAGTTTGTCGTTATTTGTCCCTCTCTAGTTCGCCAGTCGGCCCTCTCCAGTTGGCCGCTCGGACCTCTCAAGTTGTTTTTCAGTTGGCCCTCATCAGTCAGCCTTCTCTAGTTGATCATTAGTCGACTCTCTTAAGTTGGTCCTCTCCACTCGACCATCTCTAATCGGCCCTCTCTGGTTAACCATCTCTAGTTGAATCCATAAAACTAGGGGTATAATTTTAATTTTATAATAATTCTTCTCATATAAATAATGGAGCACTATTTGTAGAATAGGTTGGAAACCTAAAAAAAATATTGTATTCTAAGAATGCTCAAATATCTCTCTCCTTATTTAAGCTATATTCTATGGTATGATTTACAGACAAATCTAGGGTTCAATATTATTATTTCATTTATTAGAGAAATATGTCTTAAATTTTTTTCTAATAAGCATACCCTAAATTCCTTATGTCATTGCTATAGAAAAAAATGTCAGCTCTTTCAAACATAGCCCCCTCTCTTTCATTCTTAAACTTTACATACTTCAATATTTCATCACTCGAGATGATAAAACAACAATGATGATGAATTTCATCTTCTCTCCTTTCAAATGTAACTTCTACAAATATGGGTATTATTTTTTTAATCCATATTGTGTTTTATAAATTAGATCATTTTGATGGAGCTCCTACAAAATTTTAGATGTCAAATCAAGTTTTATTTTCTGAGCCTTCTTATAATAATTGTCTTGACCCTATTTCAAATTATAATAAAATTCATCTTCAAAATATGTTTAAACCATAATCAATTATTGTTCAAATATATTCAAATAAATTTGCATCTATTATCTTATTTAATTCTTCAAAACTAGTTTAATCATATCAGAGCATTATTTTAACCATGATCAAATAGCTGATGCGGGCGGTCGACTAGCACTAATAGTAAATATGTAGTTCAAATCTAATAAAAATAAATTCAGTATAAATAATTTTATCTTTTAAAATCTCTAAGCTACCAAACTCGTAATAATAATTCAAGTATATGTATTGCTCAAGAAATAAAATGCTATAATGGAGTCCTAAGTATTGATCTCACATGGAGTTGGAAATTCTTATGGTTATAACATCAAACACATTATTCAAACTATAAAACTTAAGTAGGCAAGACAAATCTAAAGTAAATTTAATGTGCGTTAAAGGAAATGCAGTTGAAAGAACTAAGTTAACTAAACTAATTGCTCAAACTCAAAAGTAAACTTATAAAGTCTAAACACAGTTTTGAATTAAAGAGTTCAAATTTAAGAAAGTATTCTTCCCCTTTACAATGAGTCTATGAAATGTGAAGAAATTAAAATTATTTTAAAATACATATAAAAATGTATTGTGGCAAATAGAAGTAATCTTGTTCTATACCCTCTGAGAGTGCATAAAGAACATTGCCCAATCCAGAGTTTGGTCCCTAAATCTGTGATTAAGTTGAGAGAATACTGGCTCTCACCCTAGAGCTCTCACTTCTCCCTAGCTTGAGGGCTAACAATCTTGCTTTAGTTTCCAAGCAACTGGACCAAATTGGAAAATTTAATTTGTCACCTTAAAATCTTCAATTCTGCGCCCAACAAAGTATATTTCTCTATTTTTTTGCAATCTCACTCATGAAATTTAATATGACTCTTACCTTATTGTAGAAAGCATGACCCTTTTGAATTGTATTTTTCTCAACAAGTTTTAACCATTCAATTGGCCAGATTGAAAAATAAAGGAAGATCAGAGTTCAAATTATCACAATTTATTGATATTTAAAACCTTACAAAACAAAAGTAATTCTTCACAAAACGTAATTCTTCACAAAGGAGAAAGATAAAGAAGACTACTCAGAATTCATGAGAAGGAAAAGACAAGACACGGATTTCATATATAAAAATAAGCTTACAAAATAATGAAAGAAAAGAACACAACCTATCTCATACTTCTTTCTAGAAAATCCTTAGAAGTTCCCTTTAAGAACTTTCTCTTTTTACAATCACACTCAATTCTCTCTTAGAAGTGTAATGAAGAAGAAATCTCTCACCTTCCCTCTCCTCTTACAACCCTAGAAGAAAATCCTCTCTTATCTCTCACGCCAAAACCTTTCTCTCTATCTCACACCCCCTCTCTTCTCTAGACTTCTCTCCTTTTTAATTAGGGCCCAAAAAGGAATTCAAAATTCCCTCCAATTTTTCCCCCATAATTCGCACATTTTTGCACCAAGAGATAAAATTTTTTATCCAAGAGACATATCTCTTCATTAAAGAGCCTTCCAAAGTGTCTAGTTGCATTGAACCACTCCATGGGACGTTTGAAATATTTAGAGCCTTCAAAAACTGCTAAAAATAGTCACGAGTAGGCTTACTCCATCTTAATTCATCTTTAGCGCTTCTAGCGCCAGTCTGCGCCTCTTGTGTTAGCCTAATGAAGTTCGTGCTGTTTTCTAGATTCTAGCACTTCTATCGCCTCTAGCGCTATTTTTTTGTAAAATGGTGCCTCTAGCACCAGTTTCTAGCTCTTCTAGTGCCAGCTCTCGGAAAAATGGTGCCTCTAGTGCCAGAATGACGAAAATCTCCATTTTGGTTCCAAATTTTATTCTTTGTGCTACTTTTTGCTCCAAATGCCTAAAATTGATATACCTGAAACAAAAATATGAAAATACCCTTCTTTAAAGGGAAATTTCACCAAATAAGCATAAAATATATACATAAAATAGTGTATTATATTGGTGTATCAAAATCCCCCAAACTTAAATGTTACTTGTCCTCAAGTTACTCTTTTATTACATAAAAATATGACTTATGACAGAGATTAACTTATAAACTTCTATAATTTGTTTTAATAATATAATAGAATAACTTAGGAAAATTTTTTAATAACTTAGGTTAAAAATAAAAGTATAAGAACATGTAGTAATTAAGTCTAAGAGTTTTGAATCTTCATTCATTTCAAGAAGAATTGTAATTTGTCATAACAAAGATACTTAGAATAATGCCAAAAATGCTGAAAAATAAAAGTCTACAATTTACTATTACATGCACCAATTTAATAGATCCTCAAATTAAACACATAAATGTTCCACATATACAATCTATACAATCAACAATAAAACAAAACAAATAACAACACATAAAAACAAACAAAACGTAAATAAAATTTTACTCTTTATCATCCTCCTCTTCCTCTTCTTCCTCTTCTTCCTCTTCTTCTTCTTCTTCTTCTTCTTCTTCTTCTTCTTCATGCACATAAGGCATGAAGCTGGGGCATGTAGAAAACTCTATTGTATGATCGCCCTTTAAAAATCTAATCATCGCCTCTTCATATGTAATATCGTGCTGGACTCTTTTCAGCTTATATTCATCATTATAGGCATTTATGACTTCGATACTACCTATTGAGTTCTGCATTGCTATAAGATCTGATCTTGAATCATTAATTTCTCCATAATATATTCAAGTTAGACAAAATCATAATTAGATGGTCCTACAGCTGATGTAGAGGGTTGACCGACTTTTTGTAAATCGACAAATACAAGAATTTGATGGCAATACTAGAAGATTTAATTTCCAGCAATGACGTCCAAAGACTTGATCGTGACTTTATAGATGTGTCTAATTTGATTAAGATGTATAAATATAATATTCAATAATGTTAAAGTCAAATTTGTCAACGCAAGTATACGTATTACTCAAGTAATATATGGCTCTAATGGAGTCCTAGATATCGATCCCACAGGGAGTAGTTAAATCTACGGACTAAGATTTTATAAAAAGCAATACTTCAATTACAACAACAAAGTTTAATTTGCTTATCTGTCACTAATATGCAATTGAAATAGTTATAAAATTTTAT
The DNA here is from genome assembly GCF_001263595.1 of Phalaenopsis equestris. Taxonomy (NCBI): domain Eukaryota; kingdom Viridiplantae; phylum Streptophyta; class Magnoliopsida; order Asparagales; family Orchidaceae; genus Phalaenopsis; species Phalaenopsis equestris. Next base: position 70,691 of record NW_018164517.1, on the reverse strand, counting down.
CTATAAAATAACTAAATATGTTAATGAAGGTAAGGTTGTGATATATAAGAAAACATCATTCTCCTTGTCAAGAAATTATAGTGAAATGGACAAAATGAATTAGTTCAAATTATATTGTGCCAAATAGGAGCATACATATTCTTTCCCTTTAGTCCAGGCATAAAGAACATTGACTAATCCTATGCTTGGTTACTGATTCTGCGGCTAGGCTGGGAGGATACCGGCTCTCACTTCGGAGCTCCCACGTTCCCCTCACCTGAGGGCTAACATCTACACATCAGCACCCAAACGATAGGACCGAATTGGGGATTTTAGTCTGTCACTCTAAAATCTCCAATTCTACGCCTGATAATATTATTTCCCTATTTATTTGCACCCAAATTCTAAGGGC
>NW_018164517.1:66951-70152 GCF_001263595.1 Phalaenopsis equestris | reverse complement strand
ATTCGGAATTCATATATAAATTCAAAGTCATACAAACTATAACAAATAAATAAACTTATCTCTAATTTCTCCCCAAGTAAACTCCTCAAAGCTCCTCTGAATCTCTTTCTTTCTTTACAACACACAGAACTCCTTCGAAATAGCAAGGAAGAAGAAATCTATCACTTTCCCTCCACTCTTACAATCTCTCGAAGAATTCCTCACAATCTCTTCACTCTAATGGAACCTTTCAAACCTCCAGGCTTTCTAGAGCTCTCACCACCTCCTCTTCTTTCTCCTTGTTCGACCAAAATCTTTCCTTTAATGATGTGGATGAGTTTTCTCAAGAGTTGCTTAAGCACTCCTCCAAAATTTGGCCTTATCCATTGCATAAGTACACATAACCGTCGATCTCGCCGTCGGCAGCCTCGATGGCACCGTCGGCGGCCTTTTAGAGAATTTGTCCTGTAGCCTCGGGAAAAACTTACCGTCGAGGGCATCGATGGTGTCATCGGCGCCCTAGTTCAAGTCTCCACATTTTGGTCCTTTTTGCTCCAAATCTGCTCCTTTTTGTATCCTTTTACTCCATTGACTCCAATTCATCATTCCCGCTACAAAACATCAAAAATACCTTTCTTTAAAGTGCAATATCATCAAAAATAGTATATAATAGGTATGAAAATCTCAACATTAATAGGTATGTCAAAAATAGTATATAATAGGTATGAAAATCTCAACATATTTTCCTCTGGTCAAGGGTCTATCACTACTTCCGCTCCTAGATCCAACAAATGATTCAAATTTATGCACCGTGGGTTTTCCAATGGGTTTTAGTGGTCACAACGTTTCTTCATCTATACCAAATTCTACTTCTAATTGTTCCCATAAAGAGAAAATCAAGGCAGGATATCTCAAACCACTAGCTATATGATAGACCAAAATAATATACTATTTTAAGTACCTATTGTATGCTTATTTTTGGTGATATTGCAGTTTAAAGAAGGGTATTTTTGTGTTTTTGTTGCAGGTATATTATTTTTAGGCATTTGGAGCAAAAATGGTAAAAAGAACAAAATTTGGAGCAAAAAGAGCCAAAAAAAGAGCCAATTGGAGCAAAAAGAGCCAATTTTAGATTTTGACGCATTATGCGTCAGATTGAAGCATGATGCGCCAAAATTTAGAGAGTTGGCGCATCATGTGCCAGATCGGTTTGACGCATGAAGCGCCTCATGCGCCAGAGATGACTTTTTCAAATTAAGGTGGTTTGAGATGACTTTTTCAAATTTTTAAAAGGACACTTGTTCTATACACCTCTTAGAGTAATTCAATGCATCTAGACACATTGGAAGGTTCTTTTATGAAGGGATATGACTCTTGGATCAAATGATACATCTTTTGAATTCAAAAAAGTTGGTTTTTGGAGGAATTTTTGAAGGGAAATTTGAATTCTTTTCCAAAGGAGGCAACTCAAGAATAAAAGAAGAATACTTGAAGAGACTAAGGGAGGCAAAATAGAGAAGCTTTTTGGGGTGGTGTGAGAGTTAGAGAAAGAGAGAAGAGGACATTTTCTTTTAGGTTTGTAAGAGGAGAGGGAAGGTGAGAGATTTCTTCTTTATTACATTTCTAAGAGAGAATTGGGAGTGATTGTAAATAGAGAAAGGCTTGGAGAGAACTTCTAAGGATTTGCTTGGGAAGGATTGTGAGATAAGTTGTATTTTTATTTCTTTTATTTTTTGTAAACTTGTTTTTATATATGAAAATCATATTTTATTATATCATTCTCATGAATTCTAAGTAGTCTTCTTTATCCTTCTCCCTACTTTGAAGATATGGTTTTGTTAAGAATAGATTTTGTTTTCTACGCTTTTAAATGATAATAATTTGTGATGATTTGAACTCCGATCTTCATTTACTTTTCGATCTAGCCAATTGAAATGTTAAAACTTATTGAGAAACATATGTTCTGAGAAACATATTATTGAGAAACATATGTTCTTAAATGAGATATGATTTCTACAACATGAGAAAATCACATTTGATTTCGTGAGAGAGTATGTAATCTATTGGATTGGGTGCAAATAAATAGGGAAATATACTTTTGTTGGATGCAGAATTGGAGATTTTAAGGTGATAGATTAAAACCCCCAATTTGGTTCAGTTGATTAAAAACTAATACGAGATTGTTAGCCCTCACGGGAGGGAGTAGTGGGAGCTCTGAAGTGGTGACCTCGGAAGTGGCAGCCAATATGCTCCGAGCCTAACTACGGAATTAGGGACCAAACTCTGAATTAGTTAATGTTCTTTATAGCACTCGGAAGAGGGTAAAGAATATGATTGCTCTTATTTAGCACAAAACAATTTATATATATAGTTTCAAATGATTTCAATTTCTTTACAAACCATATAGTTATTGTAAAGTGGAAGGATGCTTTCTTAAATTTGAACTTTTCGTCAAAACAATTTTTTTTTAATTTTCATAATTTTACTTTTGAAAGTTTAGTATTTAGTTTAGTCTAATTTTTATAATCTTACATCTGCATTTTATTTAGCATTCACTTGAGTAATCAATTTTCAAATTTCACACTTTACTTTTATTTTTTATTTTTATTATAAAATAATTTCCATAACTTACTATAGGATTTTCGAACTTCCCCGTAGGATTGATATCTCCTGTGGAATCAATATCTAGGATTTCATTAGAGACCTTTATTACTTGAATGATAAGTATACTTACGTTGATATTTAGGAGAGATTTGACAGCTTAAAAAAGGTTTTAAATGATAAATTATATTTATAAAAAGAGTTTTGTTAGGATTATATTGCATATTTATTATACATCTGCATGCATCTAGTTTTTAGTGTCGATTAGTGGTGTCAACTTCATAAATATTATTGAAAAAGGAGTAAACTAATTTTATTTGTCCTTAAGTAACTATATTTTTAAAATTAATTTAACATGGCATGGGATATTAAGATTTAACTTTAAATTACTATACTTCTGTTTATAAGTATTAAAGTATTATGGTAAATTTATGGTAAATTTAGGTAAATAATTTTTAATAATGAAGATCAATTCCAAAGTTGAAGATATTTGATATGATAGGATAAGACTATGTTTTTCTATTTAAAGTAAAGAAAATTATATTTTTGAAGTGTTAAGAATTTTAGAGTTTCAAGTAAGAAGAAAGGAATGAGACTTTATGAAAACTTTATGAAAAATCA
>NW_018164517.1:65434-66834 GCF_001263595.1 Phalaenopsis equestris | reverse complement strand
ATCCAGATATAGTATTCCTCCCTTGGAAAAACAAAAGAAAAGAAAGGATTGAAAAAATCCTAAGAGAAGAGAAAAAAAAGAAAAAAAGAAAAAAAAAAGAAAATAAAAATAAGGGTTTGTTTGGGGCAGCTGTAGCTTATCCAACTTATCCAGATAAGCTGCTTATCCTGATAATCTACTGATAAGCAGCTGATCCGAATAAGTTGTCTGGTTGTTTGGTTTCTGCGTTTGGAAAATAGCTGATTCTGGATGAATGACCATTCTGCCCCTATTTTAGATAAATTGTTTAGTTCTTTGGTTTCAGCTGGAACCTGAGCATCTGAGCGTCAATCTTTAAGACTGGTTCCATACAAATCAACACTTCAAATTCATGCATCATCTGCCTCATGTATATGCCCAAAGCATAATCGTACGAATTCTACTTAATTTCTAAGGGTTCTACCATGATATAATTACATAAAAAGCAATAACATTAACCCAGTTGATTCAAATTATAAATTCTAAGAACTGTAAATAACAGACAATCTGAAGCACTTGAGAAAATGAAATCAATTAAAAAACACTAATCCCATAAAAATTCAGCAGCACATTCTCAAATCACAGGACAATGATCCATTTCAGATAACTCAGAGATTACCTTAAACCTCTTGGAGATCCTACTATAGGAGGCATTGATCTCTTCGACAACGTCAGTCTCGTGCACTTCAGCTCGCCGACGATTCGATGCTTGAACAAGCCAGATCCTTTAGAACTGAAGTTGTCGACAGCGGGTTTGCGTGAGTGCTTGGAGATCGAAGGACGGAAGCCGGAGACAGATTTTTCTTCTTGCTGGAAGAAGCAAAAAGAAAGGAGTTGAATTCGTAAGCCCTGCCAGATCTGGTCTTCGGCGACGGGGAGGGGAGAGGAGAAAGAAGGGATTTCTCCTTGGAGAGCGTTTTCACTAACGAACCTCTCTTCTTCATCTCCACTTTACCTTCACTCAGATTGACAAGGTAGGATCGGGAGATCGGTGATGGAGGAGATGGGAGGAGAAGGGCACGGGAGTAAAATTTCCCCAAACGCAAATTGAAGATGCGGGACGCGGGGTCGATCCCACGTTCGCGCCTATTAAGGATTAGAAAAGGACATTTCCCAATAAGCTCTTCAAACGCCCAAACAAACAGGACGGCGACTGTTGACCTCACTTTTGGTTGAGGTCTAGAAACTTCTTTAGTAGCCTAGGTCTAGCCATAGGATTTTCCTATTGACTAGTCTTAGAAAACTAGAAAAGGTACCCTCACCATTAGAAATTCAAAACTCTTCTTTTTACTCAACTTGAAATTCCACATATTGACCTTAACCTCTAGCCTTAGGATTGACCTTGGATGTTGACTTGGAACAAGGGTACACCATATCTTCAC
>NW_018164517.1:61279-65334 GCF_001263595.1 Phalaenopsis equestris | reverse complement strand
TCATGAAGTTCTTTTTCATATGAATGTTCTTAATGTCCTTACTATGACAAATTGCAATTCTTCTTGAAATGAATAGAGATATAGAAATCTTAAATTTCATTACTAAGTATTCCTAAACTTAGAACTTAAATCTAAGTTATTAAAGGCTTTTTCTTAAATTTTGCTATTCTATTTTTTAAACTAAAGTATAAAAGTTATAAGTTAATCTCTATCCTAAGCCATATGCTTTTATGTAATGAAAGTGTCACTTGAGAACAAGTAACATTTAAGTTTGAGAGATTTTGATACAGTAAAATAATATACTGTTTTAAGTACCTATATTATGCTTGTTTTAAGTACCTAAATAATATACTGTTTTAAGTACCTATATTATGCTTATTTTTGGTGATAATGCACTTTAAAGAATGGTATTTTGTGTTTTTGTTGTAGATATATTATTTTTAGACATTTGGAGTAAAAATGACAAAAAGGATGAAACAGGAGCAAAAAGAGCCAATTTTTTATTATGGCGCATGATGCACCAAAATCTAAAGAGCTGGCGCATCATGTGCTAGATTGGCGCATGATGTACTAGAGACTAGTTTTTCAAATTAAGGTGGTTCAAGATGAATTTTGCGCAAATTTTCAAATGGACACTTGTTTTACACACCTCTTGGAGTAATTCAATGCATCTACACTTTGGAAGGTTCTTTTCTGAAGGGATATGACTCTTGGATCAAATGACACATCTTTTGAATTCAAAAGAGTTGTCTTTTGAAGGAATGATTGGAGGGAATTTTGAATTCTTTCCCAAATGAGGCAGCCCAAAAATAAACAGAAAAGACTTGAAGAGGCTAAGGGGGACGAAAGAGAGAAGCTTTTGGGGGTGGCGTGAGAGTTAGAGAGAGAAAGAAGAGGAGATTTTCTTCTAGGTTTGTGAGAGGAGAGGGAAGGTGAAAGATTTCTTCTTCGTTACATAAGAATTGGGAGTGTTTGTAAAGAGAGAAAAGCTTGAAGAGAACTTCTAGGGATTTGCTTGGGAAGGAATGTGAGATAAGTTGTATTTTTATTTCTTTTATTTTGTAAACTCATTTTTATATATGAAATTTATGTTTTATCGTTTCCTTCTCATGAATTCTGAGTAGTCTTCTTTATCCTTCTCCCTATAATGAGATTTGGTTTTGTAAAGAACTAATTTTGTTATGAAAGGTTTTTAATGTCATTAAATTGTGATGATTTGAAGTCTAATCTTCATTTACTATTTGATTTAGTCAATTGAAAGGTTAAAACTTGTTGAGAAACATAGGATCTGAAAGGGCTATGCTTTCTATAAAAAGGTAAGAGTCACATTCAATTTCATGGTGGAGAATGAAATTCATGGGGTCGAGTGCAAATAAATAAGGAAATATACTTTCTTAGACACAGAATTGGAGATTTTAAAGTGATAGATTAAAATCCCCAATTTGGTTTAGTTGATTGAAAACTAATGCGAGATTGTTAGTCCCCAGGCGAGGGAGAAATGGGAGCTCTGGAGTGGTAGCTGGTATCCTCCCAACATAACCACAAAAATAGGGACCAAACTCTGAATTAGTCAATGTTCTTTATAGCACTCAAAAGAGGGTAAAGAATAAGATTGCTCCTATTTGACACAAAACAGTTTATATATATATTTTCAAATGATTTCAATTTCTTCACAAACCATATACTCATTGTAAAGTGGAAGGATGCTTTCTTAAATTTGAACTTTCCGTCAAAACAAAAACTTTGTTTAATTTTTAAAATTTTATTTTTGAAAGTTTAGTATTTAGTTTTGTTTAATTTCTGTAATCTTACATCTGCATTTTAATTAGTACTCACCTGAGCAGTCAATTTTTAAATTTTGCACTTTACTTTTACTTTTTTTTGTTTTTATTATAAAATAATTTTCATACTTTACTTTAGGATTTTCCAACTTCCCTGTGGGATCGATATCTAAGACTCCATTAGAGCTCTTTATTACTTGAATGATATGTATACTTGCATTGAAATTTAGGAGAGGTTTAGCAGTTTAAAAAAGAGTTTTAAATGATAATTATATTTATAAAAAGTGTTTTGTTAGGATTATATTACATATTTATTATAAATCTGTCTGCATCAAGTTTTTGGCACTGTTTACTGGTGTCAACTTCATAAATATTTGCATATACAAATGTCCGTGCCAATTTTTTGGCGTCGTAGCTGGGAAGGTAACAGAAAATATTAGTATTTTACTTTATTTTATTTCAAAAAAATAAACAAAGAGTGTATTTGTAGTTTAATTTGAACATGTTCTTATTTTAGTGTGTTTGTTTATTTTTAATTACTTGTTTTATTCAGTTTATGCATAGTGTAAAGATCTGAAAACTTTGTACCTTACGACTCTGAGTTAGAAAGAACTGTTAGAAATATTAGAAAAAAACAAAAAGAGAAACATCAGTTTAACAAAAAGGCTTGCAATATAAATAATGTTGGAAATGAAAATAAACATCATCAAATACCTTTAAGATATTATGTAAATCCTATAGCAGGTAAAATTCATTTGAGAATTCAAAATCCTACTGTAGCTGCCAATTCTTTCGAACTTAAACTTGTTATTATCCAAATGTTACAAAATAATCAGTTTGGAGGAACACCTACTGAAGATCCTACACTTATCAAATTTTATAGAATTCTGTGCTACATTTAAATATGATGGAGTGTCATATGATGCCGTCAGACTTAGACTTTTCCTTTTTCACTAAGGGATAAAACTAAGATGTGATTAAACTCGTTAGCACCTGGATCTATCAAAATATTTATAACTTGGGGAGAATTATTACAAAAAAAAATTTCTAAATTTTTCCCACCTTCAAAAACTACTAAGCTTAGAAATGATATCATGTTATGAAGCCTAAGAAAGATTTAAATTTCATGTATGAAGCCTGGTAAAGATTTAAAGATCTCCTTAGAAAGTGTCCACACTATGCATTGCTAGATTGGTTAATAATTCAAACTTTTTATAATGGTTTGGTTGGATCTCTTAGATTGATAATTGGCGCTGCTGCTGGTGGATCATTATACTGGTGGTTCATTGATGTCAAAACCATTTCATGATGCTTACGCTTTAATTGAAGAGATGACTACTAATAATTTTCAATGGCCTTCTGAGAGGGTAAATCCAAATAAACTAGCCAATATTCATGAAATTGATGCATTTACTACGTTAGCAAATCAAGTTGCTGCAATTTCAAGGAAGTTAGACCAATTTGGAATGAATTTTTCTCAACCATCAATATTGAATGAATTATTCTCAGACAGCACCTATGTTTTAGGAGAACTCATTGGGACAAATGATAGAATCTCAATCTTCTTATGCAACTTTAAATAATAATCCTTATAATTCTAATAATCCTTATACCAATTATTATAATCCTGGTTAGAAGAATCATCCAAATTTTAGTTGGAATAACAATAATTCTAATGATGTAAATCCACAACGGGGAAAAAACACTACGAACCCATTGGGAAACTCCAACAATTAAGGGAACCAAGCTTATAAACCTTATTCAGGACTTAGTAATTTGTAGAGAAAGAAGAAAAAGTTATCAATCGAAGAGTTGATATTGCAGATGAGTAGTCAATTACAAAGTCAAGAAGCTGCTATCAGAAAAATGAAAAATTAATTGGGATGTTGACAACGACTTTATATATGCTTAAATTTATGAACCTAGATTTATATATTTATAATGATTTTGTAAAGTCACAATTTCAAATGCAAGTATACGTATCGCTCAAGTAATACAGGGCTCTAGTGGAGTCCCGTTTATCGATCCCACAGGGAAGCGAGGTAAGAGGTCCTTAGTCAACTTCTAATCTACTACAATTAGTCCTTAGTTTGGAATGTCGATTAAAATGATATTTTATCTAACAACTACTCCTAAATGCAAGTGTTAAATGTAAAGATAGTAACTATAACTAAATGCAAATATTAATTCTAAAGATAACCCTTTTTGGATGAATTGGTTTTGAGAATTTTGAGATATTAAAAACTACTATTCTTATGTAATGAATTAGATAAT
>NW_018164517.1:59247-61165 GCF_001263595.1 Phalaenopsis equestris | reverse complement strand
CATCAAAGTATATTTCCCTATTTATTTGCATTCAACTCCCATGAACTTAACCATCCATGGAATTTGAATGTGGTTCCACTTTGTTGAAAATTACACCACCCTTTCGGATCAATGAAATTACAATAAATTTTAACACTACAATAGGCCTTTGTTGTAATGTAAATAAAGTACAAGTAAAAACCATCACATTTATAATTAAATTTGCTTCTAACATGCATAACAAAGTCCTAAACATGAATTCTACTCATTACAAGAGAAAAGTAAAATGAAAATAACGACATAATCTTCTCATACCATTATTTCCAAACAAGAAGAGAGAGTAAGGAAATCACATCACAAAGCAAGAAGAAAACACAACAGAAATCTTCATTTCATCAAAGCAAATCCACTAGATAAGTGTTTACAAAACTATAAGATAATGAAGAACACATACTTAGCTTTTTACCTTTGAAAGAAAGAAGAAAATCTCTCCAACAAAGTCTCCCGCCGATCCATGCAATGCTAGAACATCTCCTTACAAATTCTCTCAAAATCTCCTCTCTAATCTCTCCAAATGGGTAGAAATCTACATTTCTACTCCTATTCTAAAAACCCTAAACTTTCTCCACACTTTTCCTAACATTATTCTCTCATATATCCCTCTTTTTCTAACCTAAATTTGTTCTTTTAAAGTGTAGGGATGAAGTTTGAAGAGTTGCCACAAGAACCCTTTCAAAAAACATCCAAATACGTTGAATTTCGGCCCATAACCGCCAAAAGTCGGTCCATAGTCGTCCCGGGCACCGCCGGCGGGCTCGAGGGCACATACATATTTGTATGGGAAAACTATGCTGTGGTAATGATAGCAAAATTTAATGTGGAGTGCTTCTGAGCATGGGTTTGGTTTAAATGTGAGGATAGACGCAACATGTTGTTTGACCAAGGGTTGCATCTATGATTTTAAAAACCATATGAAGGAGACATGCTAGTTTCTGTCCTTATCACAAAGATGAAAAAAGAGCTTGTACCATGGGTAACTGGTTACACCATGAGAGGTTGGAGCGCTTATTGCGTACGAACATTTTTTGCTCCAAATTGCACCGTCTTTGCATCTTTTTGTTTCAATGATCATAATTCATCATAATTGTAACAAAACATCAAAAATACCCATCTTTAAAGTGAAATATCATCAAAAATAATGTAAAATAGGTATGAAAATCTCAACATATTTTCCTTTTGGTTAAAATCCCCCAAACTTAACTATTACTTCTCCTTAAGTAATTATATTTTTTTTTGGTCAAAATCCCCCAAACTTAACTATTACTTGTCCTCAAGTAATTTTAGTACTACATAAAAGTTATGATCTATTATAGTAAGATTTTAATTTAGAAATACTATAAGTTTGATTTAAGTAAATATCATAGTGAGATTTTCAGAAAAAGTTCATATAATTAATCTACCTCTGCAGGTACAAGATTATCTGGTCATCATGTTTTAGAGTTCTAGTTTTCTATTCATTTCAAGAATGACTATATGTTGTAATATCAAGTCACTTAGAATATTCAAATGATAGGAACTTCATGAGAATACTATAAATAAAAGATACTATTTAACTTCATGAGAATATTCAAATGATAGGAACTTCACTTAGAATACTTCATGAGAACTTCAGAAATATAAGTTCAGGAATGTATTTAAGTTTTCCCTTTAGGTAGGTTCAGTGAAGCCAATTTTTGATTAGGCATCTCCTCAAGCTTCTCCTCACTTTTATATTTTTTTCTTTCTTTTCTTTTCTCTTTTTCATTTGGATTGCTTATAATCCTATATATATTTCTTTTCTTTTCAGGGATTGTTGTCAATCCTTTCTTTTTTCTTTTTCAAGTGAGGATTACAATATCTGGATAGCCTTTAATGATTTTGAACATCACCTTTCTTTCCC
>NW_018164517.1:56515-58416 GCF_001263595.1 Phalaenopsis equestris | reverse complement strand
AGAAAGTAAATCTAAACTAAACATGCTAGAATGAAATTAACTAAACAAACTTCTAATTAACATAGCATGGATCAACATTGAAATATAAAAAATGTTTTCAATTCTTATAAATTGTAACCTTATAAATTGTAACACAAACACAAACACACAAACAAGATAAATGAGGTCAATTCTTCCTCCTTTTCATCGCATCTCACTAACTTAATTCCAATTTCTAACTGAATCCCTACACAAATATATTGGGTGCTTGTAAATGATTTTATAGATTCCAATCCCAATAAAAAGATTATCCCTGTATCCCTGATATATAGACTCTCGAGCACCAACACTAGACATCACCATATCCCAATAATTAATCACCTATAGCAGTTATAAGCACAGTGTCAAATCATCCATAAGTTACTCATCAAATAGGTTCGTGACTCCTATCAAATGAAAACAATGTTCCTATCAAATGAAAACAATGTCCAAGAAAGGAAGTAATAAAATTGAGATGGAACTATTTTTGTAAAAATTCATAATGTCTTTTGTAAAACTCAAGTCCGGGTGAGTCCTGAGTTGTAGTGGACTCGTCAATCCAACTACAACAAGAGAACATACAAGTCTAACCATAATAAGAATTTAATGAATCATCTCCCTCAAGACACATAAAAAGCAAATCAAAACACTAACAATCTAAACATCTACCAAACATCAAGCAAACAGATCAATCCACATTAAAGCAAACACAATACAACATTAACAATAATGAATCTTAAGCATACTAAATCAAACTACACAAATAACTATGGGTTGCATCCCATAAAGCGCTTGATTTAACGTCGCTAGTCCGACAAATGATTCCACCTAGATCAAAATTCCAAATAAGTAATCCTTGATCAATAGCCCAATTTCTTCCAGATCTAGGGATTCCTACAAAGTCCTTGAATTTAAAATTTTCTTTCAGCTCTTCCTTTTCATATTGATTCATATCCTTGTTCCTAATATTTATTTCTAGATTCAATATTCTTCTAGTAATTTTCTCAATTTACATATTAATATCATCCTTGAATTTTTTAAGAAATGGATCTTTATATGATACTTCATGATCTCCCAAATTTTGGATCAGATTCTCTCTAGATAATTCAGATTCTAGATCAATATCTTCTAGGCTACTCTTCTGTTTCAAATTATCTTCCAATTCTTCAAGAATTTCTTCCATTGTTCTTTCAATTTCCTTGTCCTTATCTCTCAACTAAAAGTTCTTTTGAAACAAATCCTCAAATTCTCTTCTAAATATCCGTTCAATAATTTTAAATTGCTCATAATTCATTTCCTTAGGATTTATCTCAGAGTCACTAGGTAGAATCTCTGGGGGGTAACCGTTAATTACATTAATAATCTGCCCCAACATCAAAATCTCATTCATTTTGTTCATATACCACGGAATATGCCATTCAGTGACTTTGAATAACTCTTTCATAGGAGATCTTTTACTGATTTCATCATTCAATTTAGGTTCATCTTGTGATTGAGTCAAATATGAAGATATAGAGACTGGTGGTGTATATGAATTCACCAAATAGGTAGGCTTTAAAATTGTATGAGGTAAATTCATTTTATGGTCATGAGATTTTTCAACAGATGAAATTAAAAGTTTACTATTTTTGGTAACGTCCATCGTTTCACACCTGTCCTGAACATACATACAGTCTTCTTTAAACAACATTTTAGAATCATCATGAAAGTCCATTTCGATCTCATATGTTAACTTACTCTCAAAACTTTTTTGGAAATGGTTTTTACTTAGAAAATCAATTTCATCCATCCCAAAACAATCATCATCTTTTCTCTTAGCTAGATATTTCATAGCTTTTAAAACATCAAAAGTGGTTTCATGGTCATTAATATTCATAGTTAAC